>NW_023615286.1:0-40001 GCF_013339695.2 Rhipicephalus sanguineus
AGGTGCGTTACAAAGGCCAAAGGGCATCACGTTAAATTCGTACAGCCCGTCAGGTGTAATAAAGGCAGTTTTCTCGCGATCAGCTTCAGCCATCGGAACCTGCCAGTAGCCAGAACGTAAGTCTAAGGACGAGAAGAATTCTGCTCCTTGAAGGCTGTCAAGGGCGTCGTCGATGCGCGGCAAAGGATAGACGTCCTTTCGCGTCACCTTATTTAAGCGACGGTAGTCGACGCAAAGCGAATAGACCCGTCCTTCTTGCGAACTAGCACGACAGGAGATGCCCAAGGACTGTGGGATGGTTGAATAACGCCACGGCGTAGCATATCTTCGACCTGGTCGTTGATGACGCGACGCTCTGCGCAGAGACGCGGTACGGTCTTTGACGCAACGGCTGGTGCGAACCGGTGTCAATGTAGTGGTGGACTCCGACGTGCGGCCCAACTGCGGCTGAGAAACATCGAACGAAGTCGAGAAGTGTTGGAGAAGTCGAAGAAGCGCGGCGCGTTCTTCGGCAGTCAGGGTATCGGCGATTGAACTCGTGAATAATTCACTCGACGAGCCCTCCGGTGTTGAAAGGGCAAGAAGGTCGCTCGAGTCAGTATGACACGATTCGTCTGGCATGTTCAGAAAGAACGAAGAGTCAAGCTCTTCCACGCGACCGAGACATTCGCCGACAAGCAACGTAACCGGTGCGGAGAGGGGATTGTAGACAAAAATATTGCTGTGGCCGGCAGCGATGTCAAGAGCAGCAAAAGGCAGTGGGACGGCTCTGCGGCTCAAGAAGGTGTCGGAAGGTGTGAACAAGACCGTAGCATCGTTGAGGCCACCGCAAAAGACAGGGACAACGGCAAGTGAGGCAGGCGGAATGTCGGTGTCCTCGCGCACGACGAGTTTAGGCAGCTGAACAAGAGCGTCGTGGAATGGCTCTGCACACAGCGGCGAAAATTCAACTTCAGCGCGTGCACAGTCGATGACGGCATTGTGACGTGATAGAAAATCCCACCCGAGGATGACGTCGTGCGAGCAAGCAGAAAGAACTATAAACTCCACGACGTACATAGTGCCTTGTATGAATACGCGGGCAGTACAGGCTGCGAGAGGTGTGATGTGCTGTGCGCTGGCCGTGCGTAGCGACAGTCCAGAGAGCGGTGTGGTCACTTTGCGTAGTGAACGGCAGAGCTTGGCGGCTATAACAGAAACGGCTGCGCCGGTGTCTACAAGGGCAAACGAAGGAACACCATCGACAGATACGGCAACTACGTTAGCAGGAGAAGTGCGAGGACTTGGGCAGTTCGAAGATGGCGCAGTTCTTGCCTCTTGAACTGCGGCGTTTAATTTTCCTGGTTCGAGGGTCCGGGTCGGCGACGCATTGGGGAGAGCGATCGCCGTCGAGGAGATGGTGAGCGGCGCGACGGAAAGGCAGGGAGGTCAGTGTAAGCATCCGGTGGTGAGGGTCGGGTAGGAGATGGGCGCATGGGATGAGCGCCGTATTGGAACGGCCGGATAGCGTCACTGGATGTTTGAAAGCGACGGCGACAATATCGCGCAACGTGCCCTGGAGTACCGCAGGCGTAACAAATGGGGCGATTGTCAGGAGTCCTCCAAGAAGTGCTCACTCCCGGCTCGGCCCAAGATGTAGGAAGAGGTGCAGATTGGTGGGAATATTGCTGCATAGGTGGGTAAGGCTGCTGGGGAGGCCTACGCACCACCTGGGCATACGTAAGAGGTGAGGCTACGGGTTGCATAGCCGGCGCATATGTAAGAGGCGCGGCCACGGACTGCTGATGGTGAGCGACGGGAACGGCTTGAGCGACCTCTTCGGCAATAACAGTGCGGAGCGTTGGCGGCAGACGAGAGGGCGGCTCCTGTGTGAAGGGGTACCAAGGAAAGTTGACGAGCAACTTCTTCGCGCACGAAGTCCTTGATCTCCTGAAGCGTCGGCGAGTGCTCGGGAACAGTACCAAGACTCGAGAGCGAGTCGGCGTGCGATGAAAATGGCCGAGTCAGGGCGCGCTGCTTCCTCAACTCGTCATAACTTTGACATATGGTGACGACTTCCGAAACGGTGCGAGGATTCCTGGCCAGGAGCATCTGAAATGCGCCATCGTCGATCCCTTTGAGGATGTGCTGAATCTTGTCAGACTCAGGCATGGCGGCGTTGACACGGTTACAGAGATCGATGATGTCTTCAATGTAACTCGTGAACGTTTCGGCCGTCTTCTGTGCTCGAGTGCGCAAGCGTTGTTCGGCGCGAAATTTGCGGACAGCGGGTCAGCCAAACACTTCAGCGAAAGACGTCTTGAATACTGACCATGTCGGGATGTCGCTTTTGTGGTTGTGATACCACATTTCGGCAACGTCAGTGAGATAAAATACGACATGGGTCAACTTGTCGGCGTCATCCCACTTGTTGTGCGCGCTCACCAGTTCGTAGTTAGTGAACCAGTCTTCTACGTCGGTCTCATCGGCACCGCTGAAAACCTTGGGGTCCCTCAGCCGAGGAACTCCGGTGCCGTTGCCGGACTGGGCGGACGGGGCCGGTTGGTCGACGTTGGTTGTCATGACGGGCGGAAGTGTTCTGCTTCGCAGCTCCAGGTTCAGTTGACGGGGACCCTCAGCACCCTCCACCAATTGAGACGAGGTTTATTGGCGATGCGTTCCGGTGGTGACGCTTTGAACAAACACAGCGAGTCGGGGCAGAGCACCGTCCAGAAAGATGCCAGCGACCAGCAGCGCGCGGCGAGCGTTCGCGATACTGCTGACCGGCGGCGCGTCTTCTTCTTCACAATACTTACACATATCTGGAGTACTGGCTGGCTTTGGTGCCAGGGGTGTAGCTGTGGCCACGTCATGTGTGAGAAGTGGTGTGGCTGGAGAGGCAGGCAGGCTTGCTGGTGAGGCAGGCAGGCTTGCTTGTGAGGCAGGGGTGTCGCTGCAGTGGTGAGGTCCTCTTCTGAAAATTACGAAAATAATGAGAAACAGTATATACATAAGCAGGAGGTGTACACCACAATATTGTGTGTGCATCCAAATTAATTTTTGGAACCAGCTCAACATATATTTTTCCCATAATAGCTGTGTAATGCAACTTATGCTATAGTGTGCGCCTTTGCCCCTCACAACTTGTAGTCATGCTGTCGGGCGCTTAAGCATGGTAATGATGGCAGAAGCAAAACATTGGTGTGCAGTAAACCTTGATAGCTGAGATGTGCTGTGTAAAGGGGAAGCCTGGGCTCATTGACAAGAGCAAAGCAAAACTTACCAAATGAGAACTAGTCATTCTGCACAACTGAAGGACTGTGCATAACCCTCAAAGGAAGAAGTTTTACTCTATATATGTTCACTAAAAGTGACAATACGGCATTATTACAAAACACATTACAGTCTGAAATACATAGATGATTGACTAGTGGGTTGTGTTAATGAGAATGATTCCTACAGAGTTAAGGTGAAAGACCACAGGTAACTTCGGTCCTAAAGAATTGGGTGCTTCCATGCTATGGTACATTATAGTGCAGCGTTTTAAAGGTGTTTACCGTAAGCTCGGCATGCCCAAATGCCGAAGCTGCCCAAATGCCCAAATGCATGCGTTTTAAAGGTGTTTACCGTAAGCTCGGCATGCCCAAATGCCAAAACCAACAAGCGTTCTTTAACAGCAGTGGCACTCATTAGTGCTCATCTTGTCCTTGCACCTGCTTTCTTACATTGTACATATGTAATTTTCAACTGACATTTACATGTAGCCCTGACAGTTCTCAGGTATTCTGTGTCCATTCTCGCTCTGTCCTCTCATTGATCTACTCGTTGTCTTAGGAATAGCTTACAGGCTTTCAAATGATTAGATAATGACTTCTATGGAGGTTTTTTCTGCATTTCCTAATGTTGCTTGTTGGACACTAGCTGCCTTAGTCTCTATGTATGCAGAATTAACAAACGTGTTAAGTTATTGGCACCTGTAGGGCAGTAACTATATCACTGAAAACAACCTTTTATGTTGATGAACAAGGTTGTTTGGCAACCAGTTCTGGAGACGTAGAATATAAAATACAGCCATCCTACGTACCTGCTGAAATCGCCTCTCCTGCTCCCACTGCTGCTGTTTGACAGTAGTCTGCAATATGACGATATACTGTTCAGTGCTTGCAAAATGACTTGACAAGGCAATGAGGAATCATTTATTAGCAAGCATATTTACATTCCATGCAATGTAGATGCTTACCATGTTCGAGCAGGTGGTATTGTGCTAGTATGTCTGTAAAGAGAAAAAAATTGAATTACAGATAACTACTCCGACATGTAGGCCAATATATTAAGAGATGAAACGTAAAAATGTATTGCTGAAGCACAATTTATCTATGCATTACATATTTTGCTCTTGCGTGTATTTAGCAGTTGAATCATTGTGATTAGAATCAATATCACTTTGTTATGTATGTGACTTACCTTGCGTCTTGGAATCTTCAAAGAAGTCTACAAAAAAGGAACAGAAAAATTTCAGCCTGGTACACCATGAAAACCATTGGGCAGTGAAACTGTAAGCCCAAGTGCACGATTATATGCAAAGGTAGACTAAGAGAGCTTTAGTTTCATTTCGATCATCAGTTAGCATTGGCATCATCATCACTTCGAGCATCATCATTTCATTGGTTGGCTGGTAAGTTCAACTTTGTTGTCGGTCCTGAGAGATATAACTAGCGCGCAGTGGGTCCTCTCATTTTGTTCTATTTATTTATTTATTTATTTATTCACATCCCCTTGTGGTCACGTAGCCTGTGTGATGCCTACTACTGCTATGTCGACAGGCAGCTCGCTGTAAAACATAGGCACACGTACACACTCAAGTACACTGCACACATTTTAAGGCGAAAACCTTAGATGCCTCATCAAACGCCAAAAATGACCGTTGTCATCGCCGTCAATACGAAGTGTGATGACGTCATCATGACGTCACAGACTGGCAAACTGCAACATCATCACATGATATTGTCGCTTAGTCAAAGGTGGGCCTATCCCAGAGGCACTGAAAAACTATGTGAGGTGCAGAAAGCTTTCGGCTGGCAGTAGACGGGATCAGCACAATCGACTGAGAAGGAAAAGGATATGGCTTTCACCTTCGAGTAGTCTAGACGAATGCATGACTTACCGTGTGACCTTTCTTATATTGTTGTTAGTGAAGGGCTACAGTAATATTTATCTCATGCAAAATTGTATTCACCTGGGTGCACCAAGGACCTGAGCCTGGGCTCATGCACCTTTACAGAGGGGACTGCTCCTCGCGTGAGCCTTTTGCGGCCACTGCTGGTGAAGCAGTCCCTTGTAAAGTGCTTGGAGCACAGCACTGAGGTTGCATGTACTTGGGCCCTTGGCTTGTCCTGAAGGTCGGGCCTGTTAGCATAATGGAGCCAAGCTTCCAACCTGAAACGGCGTGTAAGCAAGTTGATTGTTCTGTTTAACACTTGGTCATGATGTACTTGTCATACTAAAAAAACAAAAAACAAACCTAAGCCCACAATAATCCTTTTTTTTTTTTGCCTAGCCTGCAGTAAAATTCATGAAATGTTGCGTGCTAATGAGTAGACACCTACAAGTTCGTGATACATGCATCAGTAAAGTGCACAAATTCCTGTTGCTTTAAGTTCCATGAAATATTTTTGTGCTATAACCTAACAAGTCTGCCAGATAGATAAAACGCAAAAAAAAACTCCTCGGCCAGTTCATGAGTGCATGTTAATGTGTAATTGTACGTTACTTAGGAAAATATGCCAATTAACTCAATGACAAGGTTAATTGCCAGTCCTGACGAGCGTCAATGTCCCAATCTTGCGCAAATCCCGATGTTTGCCACTTTGCCCACTGGATGCTCCTTTCGAGCACAGTGCGCGGTGTGTGTCAGATCTGCATGTTTTTGCAACATCGGCTTCACGTCCTAAGTGCACACGTCGAACGAGTATTTGCACAATCGCCGGGCCGCGCTCGCGACGAAATCCGGCGGCCTCCGAGCGGCCGCGTTTTGTCGGTTTTGGTGTCTTCGCGGTACGTACGTGGTCACATTCCCGCAACCGACCACATAAAACTACGCCTGCTAGTGTGACTACGTATACGTTATATCCGCTAGCGAGTACAAAATGCCATGGCGCTGATGCGACGTGTATACTGCCGTTAACCACTTGAAATAATGGATTGAATCATAATGGCGCAGTGCTGTTGCCTCGCTTAACTTTTCCGGTAATCATGTGAAACAGTGCGAACACACCAACCTGTGCACCGTCGGCACTCTGAAGAAATGCTCGGTGCCGTTGTTCCCAGAGCTGCTGCACCACTTCGCGCAGCAGTGGACATGATAATTTCGAGGCATCCGTATACATGCAGCTTGTTGTCACTGATTGTGTCAAAACCGCTTTCGCATTCGGGTCGTCTGCTGCTGTCACTGCTGTCGTCTGCTCCCGCCGCTGGCAACTCCCATTTCGCGAACAAGCATTCATACGTTTTAAATAACTAACACCATGCTTGCGTATACCTTAATGTGAAAGTTATTTATTTTAATGAAGAAACTTTATTTACTTCAAAAAAAGATTGCATTAAAAAGGCTTAGATGGCGTTTCGATTACCGCTGCCGGCGGTGCGCTGTCGTCGTTTCGATGGGGGCGACACCTGAAGGCCCGGACGCGAAGCTCCCATCATGCCACG
Source organism: Rhipicephalus sanguineus (assembly GCF_013339695.2). Lineage (NCBI taxonomy): Eukaryota > Metazoa > Arthropoda > Arachnida > Ixodida > Ixodidae > Rhipicephalus > Rhipicephalus sanguineus. The sequence continues at coordinate 6,688 of NW_023615286.1, forward strand.
GGCTTGCCATGGCCATCAACAGTGAGAACCGACGGAACAATGGTCGAATCGACGGAACAACGTTGCAGCTGGGCTTTTTCGCGCGCCTTTCGAGACGCTACAAGTGTCGCACCACATCAACTGTGAGCATTGGAAACACGGTGAGCGAATTTTTATTCTGTGCATGTGGTTAGGGCCATTTTTTGCGCGGGGAGTGCTGACCCCGTTAACAAAACTGCGGTTAGGCCTACCGTCACAACTCGCGTACTGCAAGTCATGCAAGTCAAACTTTTGTTCTGGCTTCCTACGCACGTCGCGACCACCTGACAGGCGTGCTTGCGAGAAGACAATCAAGGAGACTAAGCAATTGATTGAAGTTTTTGCGAATTGTTGTAAACACAACCGTCTTTGTTCCGAGGGTTCCTTGCTAGACGTACCGAAGCATCATGGTCAAGCGGTCGGAACAGCTCAGAAAGCTTAAATCTCATACGTGAGCTCTGAATAAGAGGACTGCCGCGAATACCTAGCACCCGTATACACCGATGACGGGGAATAATGTACACAGGGGTCCACTGTTAAAGGGAACATCGGAGCGTGTGGCGGCAGCTCGGCGCCACCGCCGGCCAGCGGCTGCAACGAGTTTTCGCGCAGGCGCAATGCGCGCTGTGAGTCGTGCTCTTTCGTCGTCTGCTGCCGCCTGCTTCCTCGCTGCGAATCGTCGCGAGGCCAAGCATTGACGCGACCAAAGAGCACCGGGCACAGTGGTCACTGCGTCTGCGCAAATCTCGTTGTAGCCGCTAGCCGGCGGTGGCGCCGAGCTGCCGCCACACGCTCCGATGTTCCCTTTAATAGTGGACCCGTGTGTACAGATGTCGCTTGAGATCTGCTCACGTTTGTGCGTACAGTAGTGACAGTGATGAAGAGCGCGAAAGCGAACTCCCATAGTAAGTGCAAACGCATGCAGTCGCCGAGGTGTTCCTTCCATAGACATGGGTGTCACTTCCACGCTACAGCATTGTCATAAACCTGTAGAACAAAGGTAGGCGTATAAAATGAGTAAGGAAGAATAGGCATACCAGTGTGGTGCATTAACAAGGTAGTAACAAGGCACAGATAACGAACAACGATAGGATAAGTAGAGGCAAAGAGCGCTGATTTGTTGGTGCCTACCCGACCTTTTAACGTCTATGCGCTGTTAATACCTTCGTAATGGATCCTTACCAACTCGGCCAACCTTCATGCGTGGATCCGATTTTATTGTAGAAGTGTCCTTCGACTGTTAAAATTAGCTGCCTAGATCACGACTCGCCCCTTGAGGTGGTCATTCAAATAGGCCATATTGTGCGATGTCTTGATGATTATCCACAAAGCAAGCTTGCAATGTTTTGTTTTCCCGTACCTCACACGTTTATATTCACTGTGCACCTTTATGTTTCTGCAGAACAAGTGGAGGTCATTGTCATTACCATTGGGTTGCATATGATTGGAGCCATGATCAAGGGACTGTAGGTGCATCTGAGAAAAGTTCCTGTTTGGTTGTGTGTGCTTGTGCGACTGAACCTTGTGCAACTTCGGGAATCTTCTGTGGACTGTGCAACACCAAGGCATGTTCTGTAGACTGAAGGTAGCTACCCCATCGTATTTTTGTTTTTATTTTTGGAGATATTTTCACGCTCCTATTGATAGCTTGCATGTGGTTTCATGGATTCAGGTTCTTAACATGCTGTATTCCAACATGATCGCTTTGATGACATCTAAGTAGCATAATTAGGTCACAGTTAACCGACTTCGATGTGATCACAATGCCGCTGGATTGTTCTGGGCCCTGTGCATGCATAAGAAAGAACCTGATGCGGTGTACTGATAACATTAACGCGACATGGCAATTACGGTGAGGTCACTGCAAGTCATGCATTGGTTGTTTTTATTGTGCCTCTGTACAAAATATGTGCGAGGAAACCACGACATTAAATAGGAGATATTTTTTGCCTAAATTTCTGTTTGTCTTATATGTGTATCTATTTGTTGACCCACTGTTAGCATTGAAGATGCCAGTGCATGGTTTATACACAGTGTAGAGTGAAAGCGGTTTTTTTAACTTTCATTTGTCATCTGTATTGCATCACGTAGCATTATCTTGATGTCACTGCAAAGCCGCACTTTTGTGAGACCAGTATTCAGCCCTCTTGTAAAATAACCTGCAAGGGCCTGTTAATATACATAATTTTACGTCACGAAGGATTCCGTTATCGTCTACATAATAAACGTTGCTGTTATTGCATAGCCATACTTTTGTGAGACCACAGTGTTATGCATATAATTTAGTGCGAGATACCTTCACCACGTCTTATTTTTTGTGTTTGTGTTTTAGTCACATATACCGGGTGTCCCGGCTATCATTAGCCAAGGGTTAAAAAATACAATATTAGAGGCAGGTGAGTGAAATCAGTTGCAAATTGCTGACAGCCACGTTGCGCACCACAGATAATTTTCTGTTACGTAATTGAGTAATGTATTAATTAGGATTATTTAATTAAGTTGCTAATATTGGCTTTAGGCAAGAAATGCAACTTGCAAAGTTCGAGAGCGTCTTCAGAAACCCCCACTGCATAATTTGTGATAAAGAAAGTCTCACGTATACAATTTTTTCCAAGCTGCAAAAAGAACCACGTGGTTAAGCCACAGCTGAGAGCAGCATCGCGTGGTTCTTTTTCAGCTTGGAAAAATCGTATATGTGAGACTTTCTTTATCGCAAATAATGCAATCGGGGTTTCTGAAGACACTCTCGAACTTTGCAAGTCGCATTTCTTGTCTAAATCAATATTTAGCAATTTAATTCATTAATCCTAATTAATCAATTACGGAACAGAAAATTGTCTGTGGTGCGCAAGGCGGCTGTCAGCAATTCGGAACTGATTTCACTCACTTGCCTCTAATATTGTATTTTTCAACCCTTGGCTAAAGATAGCTGGGACACCCAGTATATTTGCTGCACCAAGAACATTTTCCTGCTACGGGAAAGGTGTGCCTTAGCGAAGTATCCCAATCGGTTTTCTACATTGTGTATACATTGCTGTATGTTGCATGCCGTAGTTCTACTTTATATAGATTAACTTTTCTGTGTAGTCCTTGCTCTGGATATGCCTACAGATAATGTGTCATTGCTATCAGTCTATATTTATGACATCCAATGAAAGAGCCCATCTGTTTTTTTGCATCATGTGGATTACGGTTTATTGTTGGAAACATGCCATTTCATGTCTGTACAAAATGTGTGTGTATTCGTTGTGCCCGATATTTGTTCAGTTCTATTCTGTTCCTTACGGTTGCAGTATTGTAGTTCAGGTGTAAGCGTAGTCAATTCATTCCAGTAATTCATTTTGCTTCAGAAAAACATGTTAACATCACTGCTTTAGGTGGACAAGTAAAACAAGTTAAGGGCAGATTACTTAGTAAAGAAACACTAGACTTTATGTTGTGTTAAGTGACTTCAAGGTGAATTTATTATTTCTCTTCTGTGCTACTCTACTGATGCTGAAATTAACATGTACACTTTATCTTGTTATTTTCAATCCTTGTGGGTCCTTATCGACTTTTAGTTAATGTGTTCATATGCTAGGGTCTGCTGTGCCAGGTCTTTTTATGCATACAAGTGATGTGTTTGCAGTATGCTTTTTAATAAAAATGCTGTTGATCTGCTTTATGTGCAAGTTTATGCCTCAGTCAGATCGTCACAAAAAGCTGCACAAGTCTTATTAAAAGGCTTATATGCATTATTTCTGATGACTGTGTACCAATGCAGTCAACATTAAATATGTTGAACTTGCTGGGGGTGCTATGGGTGTTGTTGAATGGGCTGCTGCTGTGGATCTTGTGCCCTGTGCTAATATGTTGTCACTCATCCAACTGTTACCAGTGAGAATGTCCTATATTTGCCTTGGGGTACGTATTAGTGAACGCAACAGCACAGTAAAGCAAGTGAAGAATGGTGCATATAATTGGTGCTCTGATTCTTGAATAGAGTACAACCTCTAAAGCATGGAAAAAGCTGAACTATGACAAGCGATACACCAACAAAAACGAACTCATACTTCTCCATTTTCAATGCTTCAGAATCTGTACTCCTAACAACCTATGCACCATGCTTCACTTTTTTTACTGTGCTATTGCGTTCACAAATATGTGCCCTCAAAGCAACTAAAAGACCTTCTTACTGGTAAAGTTTTCATGGGTGACAACATATTACCTCAAGACACAACATCCTCAGCAAGAGCCCATTCAACATATTGAATGTAAGTTGCATTGGTGTGCAGTCATCATAAATGTATGAGAACTGCTTCCACGTGCACCAAATTAGCCAAAATATGCATGATAAAGGCACTGTATATTAACTTGAATAGTCATAACTGTTAATTTAAATATTAGGCTTGTTAATGTAGAACTGAATGATGCATGTAAGTCTTTTATTAATCAAGGTTTCAAAAATTCCGGATTTATCACAGATGTGCGCATTTAAAATCCGACAAGTGTCCCATGGACGTTCATGTTCAAATTATTGAGTCCGGTGGACGTCTGAATATCCGTGAAAGACGTGTCCAGGACGTCCAGTTTAACGCCTTTTTGTTTGCGTGGGACGGTTCGTCAGGTATCCGCCGTACATCATTGGGATGTGTACGGATGTCCACTGGACTCACGAACATCCGGCACTGAACATCCATCGGATGTACCGGGGATTGTTTGTGGTCCATTGGGGTGACACTCTGGCTAGAGGGTGCAAGTACAAGGTAAAATCTCTACGGTTAGTGTTTTAATATACAGTATGTACTGGAACTTTAAGCGTGTGATTTCTCTGCACGTATACAGCTTCTGGAGATTAGCCCAGTGAAATAATGCGCTCACTGACTGTGCCATGTGGTAGTATGAATAAATAAATCTGGCTGCCACTTGTTGCATCTGTTCTAGCGCATTAGCTAGCTTTTGACTGTGTGGATCCCAGATTATACTAGCATACTCTAGAGTTTGCCGCACTCCTATTTTATAAGCTGTCAGCTTTGTTTCAGGTGTGGCATCTCTTAACTTTCACCTTAGAACACCCAGCTTACATTCAGAAAAAGCACAAATATTTTTAATATGCCTGTTCCAGGTTAGATTCTTAGTAATGGTAACACCCAGATATTTTATCTGACTTGATCATTCAACTTCCTTATTTTTTATTTTATACGTAAACGGCAGCGGGCCTTTCTTATTTGATGTCGACCAACAGGTAGTCTTGTTGAAACTGATTCTCATGTTCCATTTTTCATACCATTCGTCAACAGCACACAAAGCATCATTGAGCAAGACGTGGTTAGCAACACTTTTTACTCGAGTGAATATATCACAGAGTCATCAGCAATCAGTCTCACGTCAACAGAAGAGTAGCAGGAGTGGGTACATAAAATTGAATGGCAATATCACAAACGAAATATATATTAAAAAATACAAGGCAAAAAATAAAAAAAAACTCTCAACATCAATGAGGAACATAATATATAGCAGCATTTTAAAAATCAAGAGGAAGGTTACTGACAAGATGGGTGAACGATTGTGTTGTGTCAGCATTAACCACTTCCGGTAACTTGTTCCACAATGAAAGAGCATGATGAAATAATGAATACTGATGCACGTTGAGGTGATCAATGGTCGCCTAACTCTCTTGTTGTGATGAGTACGATCAAAGCGCATGGACGGGGCGATTATGTAATGTTCGGGTGGTATTTTTAAGTGACCGTGGTATAGTTGATAAATGAATTTTAATCGGGAGACTATTCTACGATGGAATATATGCATTATAGAATCATCAAATTGCATCATGACTCTGATGCAATACACACACACACACACACACACACACACACGCACACACACACACACACACACACACACACACACACACACTCGCACACGCACACACACACGCACGCACGCACACACACACACACACACGCACACACACACACACACTCGCACACGCACACACACACACACGCACGCACACACACACACACGCACACACACACACAGCGGTGATCCTCTGCATATAAATTGAGGTCGATTGAACAGATCAGCTGTGAGCTATTAAAAGGACACCAGGTAAGAAAATGTTTTTGATGCAATGCTACAACCATGTCGAAAACTGTCTCTATGCAGTTAATTCAAGCATAAGATATCTGTATAAGCTAAGATTTTTTATTGCTACAGTTATACCACACAAGGCAAATCGATAGCATTCAATAGGAGCCAGGCCTCTCCCAAGCATTCAATTAATTTTGATAATATGCTATGATAAGTCAGTTCTGAGCAGTAAACGTACAGATGGTTCTGCATTGAATCCCTTCCCATGCCCTAATGTCAGCCGCCACTGCTCCTTCGTGTAGCTGCAAGTAATTCACACTACAAAATCTTCATGTAAGCAAAATAAAGCGATAACTTCGAAAACAATATTATAAGTGCATACCATATTCACTCGAATGTAATGCGAGTTTTTTTCAAGATTTTTGCTACCTAAAGTAGACCCTCGCATTACAATTGAATAGCAAATACACACGAAACACCTATTTTTCTTCCTAGGTTCAATTAAAAGTCACCCCTCGTGTTGCAATTGCAGTTGCGTTACAATCTAGCATTAGTACATATATATGTCCTTCATTCCCTTCAAACCTTCATCCTTCAAACAAAACCATTTTAAAAAGGTTGCTTGATGTCAATATTATTTGCTTCTGTGATTGGCTGGCAGAGTAACACCGACCCGAGCAGACCATCTGCCTTGTTGTCAAGTGCTATTTCTTTAACTTAAGCAACATAGCTATAATGTTGAGCCTGCATGCTCCATTCCACTACATCATTCGGCATACAAAGCGGCAGGGGTATTGGCTCATTTCCTTGACTTCCTCGAGTTTCAGTTTTACATTCTCCAATGTCAGAATTAAGTGGGTCTGTAACTATGCCATTTGTTATTATATGCAATGGACACATGATTTGTGAAAATGATTATGCTTACTTTAATGTGCTTGCGTGCACATGTCACTACAACAGAAGTATGCAATGGTGCCGAGCAGTTTTCTGTTCCTTGCTACAATTGTGCTGTACGCAGAGGAAGTGCGCCCTTTTGGCATTTGTAAATGACACTACATCTTTTATCATGTATTCAAGCAAGGATCTGGAAGCTGTCTGGCCATAAGTATGTAGTAGTCATAAAAAGTTTTATCATATACCATGCGTCATTTCTCACCCTCCACAACACCTATATTCTTCAATTAGCTGTACGATAGTATTAAACCTTGTTCAAATGTGATTTTTTGCGTAACCCATCCTACTCCTGGGTGATTTCAATCTTCCAAACATAACCTGGAACGATCATCCTCCTTTGCTATCTCTTTTCAGTCAGAAGCTGAGGAGTAAGACTAGTGCTGAGTTTTTTTCATTACCACAGATAGTAACACAGCGACACTGTGTACCATCTGATGTTGCATGTATACACCCGGCCTTGGCCTTGTTTTGACATTCTACCACGATACATGGTTGGAGATTATGTACCTACCTACTATAAGTGAGACGGCATATCTCCATTTTCATTCATTTATTCATCGAATTATTCAGGATACCTCAAGGTTCTGACATGGGACATTGCATATGGGGTGGGCGGACGAAAAAAATGGCCTGTCATGTTAGATTTCGTAACTTCAAAAATAGCTTTGAAACGAGAAATATACTAGTGATTAGGGCATTGTCAAAAAGGAGGGCATGACGTTGTCAGGCAGCAGGAATAATTTATGAACATTGATAAGTAGTAGAATGGGAACATGGCAGATACACAGCATTTTGATGCATGTGGTGAGAGAAACGATGCGCTGGAATGGTGAGTTAGTCTCCGAGGGCAGTGAATAAGAAAATATTAAGAAAATTTTGTCGAGCACTATTGCGGCGAGAGACCTGTGAGAGAACACACAACCTAGTTTTAGAGCAGAAACACTTCAGTGGTAGGAACACAGTCTAAAAGATTAAATCTGGGAATATATTCTGGACCGATTCTAGAGAATTAATTACGCTAATTTGATGGTTGTCATAAATAGTACAGGCATATTCTACTTTACATCGAATTAAGGTTTTATATGCAGCTCGTCTGACTGCAGGTGGAACTGAAGACAACTTTCCGCATAGATTACCAAGTAACCATTTGCAAGAATTCTTAACTCATTCATATGATGGTTCCAGGACAAGTCACTACATACATGCACTCCATGATACTTAAAGGGACCGACAACTGATTTTTCTCGACCCATTTGTTTACGGTGCGACAGAAAGATCACCCTTCGCAGTGTTTGTAGCTGCAGTAGTTAATCCCAAAAGCACGTGGTTATTTTACAAGCAGTATTTTTCGATCTGAAAGGCTATAAACACCACGTAGCTTTCCTCCAGCAACGCTGAGAATTAATAGCTATGCCGCCAGCCCTTGTCGCGATTTGTGAAAGCTATCGCTGTTCTGCTTTCGCAGGAGTTCCTGTAACTATGTTTAACCGCCTTTATTTATAGCTTTTCAACTATACTCGGCGACAACTTTTCTTGGCACCGCTGTGGAAGCTACAGAGCCAAAGTGCCTGCATGCGCGCGCGCCAAGAAATAGTACCTATATTTATTTTCTAATTCGAAAAGTTACCTGGCTCGAATAAATAAAGATTTCTTCATTATAAAAAGAGAGCGAGTATGGGAAGCCATTCGTGAAAAAATGTTATTGTAAACTTCAAGTTTGTTTCTGTCTTATTTTTGGACAGCACCACGTTTTCCTCACGCCTGCTCTCTCAGAGTCTCAGGAAACATGGCGTCCGCGATGCCGCCTGAACCGTGTGCGGCCGCAAACTCACCGTTCGTTCTCCGAAGAGCTGTACTCTAAATGTGACAGAAAGTGAGTTATCACACCAGACCACGCAAGTTATCTGCAATGTCATCGCTGGAGTGAGGTGCCGTCAGCGTGACTTGTCTGCAAATGCAGTGTGCCGGACTGCCGCCGAGCTCACCGGAATGAGTGAGCGAACAGTTAAGCGTATCAAAGCTGAAGCTCTGCGGGCCCCTCTTGCCTCCCGAAGCGCAAGAAATTGAATTTCTTGGGCCAAACTGAGAAGCGCATCACCGGCAAGACGCGGCTGCTGCGCTATTACACGTTTGCGTTGGCAGCATTGCGGCGCAAAGCGCACAGCTACTTCATGCGCAATGAAATACCTACGGCCGAAAAACTACGCTATGTGAAGGTGTGTGACTAGCGAAGCTTCATAAAATAATCTGCGTCAGTCTCTTTTTAATTAGCTCTCTTTAAGTCTAAACCAAATTCAGCGGCATCATTGTACTTGCATTCCGTATTTATTCGAATACAATGCGAGCTTTTTCTCCAAATTTTTGCTACTAAAGTCGCCCCTCGCGTTACAATCGTGATCGCGTTACAATCGAGCAAACACCGTATTCAGGCTGCGGTGTGCGCTTGGTGGCGTTCATCATATTCCCATGTGTCTTATTTTGTTGTCTTCGGGCTTCATCCGCAAAGACTGTTTGGAATCTTCCGCGCAGACCGCGATGCGATGTTCCAGAAGCGTCACGATTGCTCTTGATCTTTCCATTAAGATTGCGCGCGGTATGCGAATAGTCGAGAGATTACGTGGACACCAGCGATAACGCTGGAACATTCGCTAGAACATGTATAAAAGCCGACATGCTTCACCCCTGTCAAAATTATTGACAGACGACGCTCTGACTGACTCGTTTCCCGCCCACAAGTTCGGCCAAATAAAGAATTTCATCTTCGACACGCCCACTGCTGCCTTCGTCAACATAACAACCCTGTGATAATATACAGTACAGCAGGTAGATGCATCTACGCACACTGATGTTCCCATTCTGCATGCAGACGTGGTGCTAAACGCTCCAGCGATGCGAGCAAGCGAAACCGAAACTGGAACTGAAATCGGCTGCAAGATGGCGAACTACTTGCGTAGTAACACAAATGTGCGGATGCCCCGCCTCCGTAGCCTTCGCTCCAATGCCAAGATAAGTTGTCGCCAAGTATAGTTTTGAAAATAACAAGCTGTTGCAGTGAGATGATGTGGCATTATACACCTTCCCGGTATTTGTACCGCGTTGTGCGCATGCGTCCAAGGTTGCCTGCGCCTGTGTCATGGGTGGCGTGTCCCGGCGTCGTTATTCTCTCGATGCACGAGCCAAGCCAAGTCAACGAAAACGTCACTACGCATATGCGCGGCCGCGCCGAATAGCAGCGCGCATTTCTGAGACGAAGTGTAGGTAGCAAAACTATGTCGCTCCAAAATCTTAGCGACCTGTAAACTGTGTGCACGGTTGCATGAGCACGCTGAAAAGTTACTCAGGACGCGCTTACGAGCATGGGATCATTACGTCACGCGAAGGCAGCGCCACTTTAATGCATACTACTAACGCAGGCCTATATGTACATTTTTATGGAGCAATACCTTTTAATACAAAGAAACGAACAATATTTCAATATTGACAAAAAAATCGTCGACCGCGTACAGCAATCAACGGTCACGTGGCCGGGTTCATCGGATCGTTCATGTTTTTTGCCGCCAGAGACGCCACAGGTCATCTTTCGCGACTTTCAATTAAGAAATAAAAATATAAATCCATCTCTCACGAAAAAAAGGGTTGGTTTGAGTCAATGCGACGGACAATCTTTCCATCAGCGGAGTCATTTCATGTTCTGGGCAGTTGTCGGTCCCTTTAAATGCCTTGCAGTGAGCCAAAATGTAGTTCTTTGTTGGTAGTAGGAAGGCACCATGTAATTACGACCGCTATGAAAAGATGCGTGGGAGCACCTACCCACACTGATGAACCTGCACGATTTGCTGCACCATGCCTGGATTAGGAGGAGGTCTTGCTGGAGAGTAGAACAGTCTTATGAGTTTTGTTATTGGTTGGTGCAAAACACGATCATCTGCAAAAAGGCATATATGGGACTACACGTTAAAAGGGTGGTGCCATCAAATTTCGAGGCTATAACAAGCCTGTTGTGGGTTTCCTCTGTATGCAAGGATACTCCACACGAAGGGTTGGACACAGCAAACGTTTAGAATATATTTTAATTCACTTCTAAAGTGTACCTAATGCCCATTCTCCCGATCGAAACACATCGCTAGCGTGCCAACTCTGACGTAGATCTATAGGAGGGGCAACGAAAGTTGTAGTGACGTCACACCAGATCTGCTGTAGTGACGTGAGTGACCTCCGGACCTCCGCCACCTCCGCAACGTACGTACCGGCTGTAGTGAACTAGAATATATTCTAGTTCACTATAGTACCGGCAAAGCATCGGTTGCTACATCACTCGCCGAGTTTCGATCGCTTCATGGCTGAGGTGCGTCACAGCATTGTGTGGTCACGTGACAAGCCCCCTACATTTCTACGTCACTGCCCAACCTCGGCGCCAAGAAACCGAAACCGAAAGTTGTCCGCATCAAAAGGCGATAATAAATTATTTAGCGAGAATACATGAATCTTGGTGCATGCATCATGCTCCTGGAGCTATAGGAAACGCTTGCAGCAAAGAACGCCCAAGCCACAATTCGGTGGCACCACCCCATTAAGTGGAAGGTCTTTAATATGTGTGTGAAATAGGAGCAGCCCAAGGACAGAGCACTGGGCTGCTTCTCAACTATTTCAACCTCCAGAGCAGACAAACTGAAGAAAGCGCACATATTTATAAAAAACGTAAACTTTACTGCCATATACAGCAAGCTAAGTGCATTTCTACATTGAATTTTAAAATTTTTTTCACCATCTGAATTGAAACATGTTCGCCACGGACGTTCCAGAACTAACGAAAAATTACATTCAATCTTGTACAAGACATTATACAATAGCATGTATACAAAGACTGCAGTTCCAAATGTAGCTGCAAAACTCTTGCAGATTGACAATCAACAATACACTGGAATCGAGCTTGTTTGGTTGGTAGGAAGGCACTGTATACAACAGAAGTGATGCTTCAAAGTTGTAAGTAATGGCCACTTGTGGTTACAAAGTGAGTGCAGTTGATAGTAAGCATCAAATGCAGTAAAGGATATTAGTGCCGAGGTCTAGATGACTTACTGTTAAAGTAAATGTTTATGACAGACCTTATCAAATGCGTTAGCAAATTCTAAAACAATTGAATCTGTTAATGATGATTGCATCGAGAGAAAGATGTAATTTATGAGTAAATATTACAAAAATTAAGCTGAGTTTAACTTTGATGTGTATTTTAAAATCCATACTGTGTAGTGTAGTGTGCACTGTAGGGCAATGTAGACCTATTCATTGATTGCTGAAAAAGCTTTGTTAGAATATTAGAAGGGCACTGGTATTTCTTCGTAATTTTGAGAACCAGGATGTGAGTGTTTTGTTTCAGCAAATAAATTAGTTTTGCGACGCTAGCCACATGAACAATCACTGGAGTGACGATGACATAATCATTCTGGCAAGTAGGACATAGGCAATCATTGCAGGAGAACGAAAGTTTTTTCACAAATGTGTGATATAAGAGGGTCAGTGCATTCCTTCTTAAGCACAAGGATAGATAGCAATGGGTTTCCAGAATTATATGTTCATCGCGAACGGGTTGATCATAGTCCAAAATTTTTTAACATTAGACATTATAAGGAAACGTAGATTTAGAGTTCTTTAGTCACAGTACATATGCGCCAAATGCAGACTTATAAGCAGTTGAAAAGTGCTTTGTGGAGCGATACAGGCATTTTTTACAGTTATATAGCCACTTCTGATGGGCACTGTACCTAGGAGCATCATAATTTGAGATAATGAAGTAAGACTGAACGTAATTGTTCTTAGTTCTCTAACTTCAGTGGAGAGCATGTCTCAATTCTGCTGGTGCAAACAATTTTTAAAATTCAGTGTAGAAAAATGCAGTTAGCTTGCTATATATGGCAGTAAAGTGCCTTTTTGCAGATTGTGTTTTGCACCAACCAATAACAAAATTCATAAGACTGCTCTACTCTCCAGCAATATCTCCTCCTAATCCAGGTAAGGCATTAGCGGCCTTAAGAGGCATAGGATGGCTGTCAGGTGCAATTATAAATGCAGGGCAATTTATTATTTCTCATCAGTTTCCTGGTCCGTGCAACTTTCAAAATGTTCTTCTTGGGGAGAGCTTGAAATTCAAGAAGCAAGTCAAATTTAATGAAATTCTGTATATTCTTGGGCATTGGGTCACGGTGACAAATTATGGTACCCCCGACAACAGTGTTTTTTGTATGATTAATTAGACCAGGACATTATGCCGACTGTAGCAACTCAAGTAATGAACATAATGCATCTTGCTTCAAACTCTTTTACCATTCACGCTAAAGCAGTACAGCATCAAGAGAACTTATACGACTGTGGTGTTTTTGCCATTGCTAATGCATTCACTGTTGCATCTGGCATCGACCATGTACCATTGCTTTTGACAAGACCGTAATGCGCGGTCATTTAATATCATGCCTTGCAAAGAATGAAATGGGTGCAATTCCCTATTACTACTATGTGAGTGCCCAGGGTATAAAAAAATCAAGTTCCTTTTTTGTTCAAAAAAACAATTTCTGGTTATGCTGTTTAAACCACTTAGGAATCAGCTTTGAAAGTCTACAGTCCTACAGCCATTGATTTTAGGCCTTTCTATGAATACCAACCCTAGGTTATTAATACTCTGCGATCGTCCTAAGCATCGCTCTTCGGCATTAAACCATTTCCTTGGATGTTCTTTGATAGTGAAAAGGCACTGCAGATGTACCCTCTTCAGTTAATTAACTGCTCGTGGATAATCTTTTAGGAGCGAAGCTCCTTTGGGTGTGGGTCTGTCCCTCCTCTGTAGTATGTAGTAGTAGTAGGTAGCCACCTCTAGTTCTTGGAGTTTCACTAGATGGCGCTGTTGTAGCCACCTCTAGTTCTCAGAAATATTCCTAGATGGCGCGGAGGCGCTCGCTGCGTTGCAGATGCGTGCTCTAGTTCCCCCCCCCCTCTCGCCTCGCGACGCCGACGCTCCGCGCTCGCTTCGTTGCAGATGCGTGCTCTAGTCCCCTTGAGGCCGACGCAGGCAGCGTCTGTTAGCGAGTTTCTTGATTGAAAAAACCGACTGCTCGCGCTGCACAACTGTTCACTGACCACCCCGTATATATAGGCACTGGATTTTGACCTTCAAGGTAGTGCCTGTGTGAGATTTCTCCTGTGCATGATTAAACAATAAAAATTCACAGCGTACATGTAAAATTAAAGTGAGCTGCAAGTCGCCATGACTCTCATCGACCCTTTAGTATAAACGCGCCCGATCTCTCGTCGTTGACGATGTACTGGGCAGAATTCACGGAAGATTCACATATGGCGCGTGTCATTGGTGGTGGAAGGCAATCGTTCGATTTAGTGCGGCGACGTACGCTAGGGGGACCGTTGTAATGAAGGGACCACGTAAACCAACAGTACAATAAAAGGTTGATGTTTAATATATACACGGTCTTTCTCACGTGTTAACTTGATCATATACTGGTCGAATTACTCGGAGTATTCACGGTTTATCGATGATTTTCTGCGGAGCTTCGCCCCACTCATCATCATTCACCCCGTGGATATGCTGTGGATTTTTTGAAGCAACTATTAAATTGGTAAGTACTTATCACTGAGAGGTTGCTGCGGTCAAGGATGTTCCAAGTTTGCTGCTTGTGTGCTGTATTAAAAGTTCTTTATGAATGAAATGCAGTTGTATCTGAGAGTGTCTGCACAAGGCAAACTTTAAATATTGAGCAAAAAAACAGCGTGCAGACGGACGGGACGAAGAAAGGGATACACAGAACAAGCGCTGACTCTCAACTGTGGTTTATTAGGCATATGCAGATTATTTATACACAAATGATAAGCATCAAGAACATGCGCAGAGGAGCTGGCAAGGGACCATAACAAGGAAAAAATAGAAAAGGCTTTTATACCGCGAAGAGACTGCGCAGAAGCGACAAAAGATCAAACAAAACTTCGGCTGATTAAGTTTACTTCGTTTTCGTGTAAAGAAACCGATGTTTGGCTGACGCAGGACTCTCCTTTTTTAATGTAGAAAGCTTCCACAAGTTCCCGTGTCGTTTGATCACTGTGTCTAAAGAGAACTGTCGTGGCACTGAACAATGGCTTGCACCCACACGTGTTGCAGTGCGAAGGCAGGTTGGCATACGTGCATGTCTTGAAGGTTCCGGAATGTTCTTTTAGCCGTACATAGAGGCCCGCGCCCCGTTTGCCTGATGTACACTTTTTTTACAGGTTAAGGGTATTTTGTACACTACTCCTTGTGCACAAGGCATTGCTGCGTCCCTGTGCTTCACACCGCATTTAATTTGGCTAGACTTCATTTTATCATGCTTTTGTTCACCAGTGGGCAAATTTTCCTAACTTATTTTTGGCTGAAAATTGTACCTGAACATCGTAACGCGACGCCACATTTTTTAACCCATGTGCCATTTTGTGCTTGCAGGGCATGCAGGCACATTTTTTGGCCACTCTTTTTTTACACATTTTTGTCCCTTCTTAATTTGACGCACTAGTCCTTCGCAGACGGAAGTGATTACAGGAGTCGGGAACCCGGCTGCCTGAAGGCGACCCACCTGATCAGAAAAGCTTTTTCCCCCTGGTGTCTACACGACTTCCTAATCGCGGCCCCGAGGCTCGACGTAGCGATGCCCTTCTTCACTATTTTAGAATGCCCCGACTTATAATTAAGGAGTGGTTTTACAGATCTGGGGTTGTACGCCCAACAAGGGCGATTGTTAGAAAAGGTTATCTTTAGGTCTAGAAACTGTATTGCGTTTTGTGAAGGTTTCTCGCTGGTGAACTCAAGCCCCATTCCAGCGTTTCGAAAGAGCTCCAGAATCTAATTCACATTCAGGGACGCTTCATATTTGGACATTACAATTAGGCAGTCATCCACGTATCGGGCGACACGAACAACTTTCCCTTCAAGCTTCTTGGCTAGGCTTAAGTCTACTTTTCCTAGGAAAATATCGCTCAGTACCGGTGCCACCCTGGACCCCATGCATACCCCGGCTTTTTGGACCGTCGTTTTTCCTTCCCACACAATGAAGCTCGATTGCAAATAAAACATCAGTAACTCTAAAAACGTCTCTCCGTTCAAACCACATTCATTTTGGAATTTTTGTTCATCGTTGTTTTCTGTAATGCATTTCTTCACGCAATTCATTAGCTCCCGCTGATTATGTATCACCAACCAGCCCAACTTTCAGTCCTGCTGCATTTTAAATATTGTACTATTCTTCCTACTTTCATTGTTGTGTACATGAGATAGCTATTAATACCGTAACTTTTCATACAGGTCTACAACATAAAATGAAAAATGTCAGTAATAAAATCAGATTCCTCAATTTATATTAAAGCTGAATAAGTATAGCACTCTAGTGCTGTATAACACGAGGTCGCAGGTTAGGTCCGCAGGTTCGGTACCGGCCGGCGGCAAGTTATCTTTTCGTCCACTTTACTTTCTTCACATTTATATTTCAATTATTGCAAATAACATTTTCTATACTTTCCTTGGCATTATTTTCTGTTAGTTCTCATTAACATTGTGTCTAACGAAACAACAGTATTTCAAATGCTTTTCTTGAAGTGTTGGGGCTGTTCCTTAAGCTAAAATATTAAAACGTTTGTGGATGCGCGCTGCTCAAAGTAAGAAATCTAAACAGTACTTAAAGCTTGATGTTTGAAGATTCAATGGTGTATCTAGACCTGTGCGCTGCTGCGCCACACCACCGCTGAAATCCCAAGAATCAGGGCCGTAGCCAGAGGGAGGGCCCTTGAGGCCAGCCCCCCCCCCCTGAAATTTTGGTGAAGTAGGTGTTTTTCAAAAAAATAAATAATGAAAACTTGTTTTTCTCAAATAGTCGCCAAGGTTTTCAGCAAGTGCCCCCCTCCCCCCGAAAAAAATTCCTGGCTATGGGCCTGCCAAGAATGATAACAATGATGACATGAAATAATTGCGGTGCGCTGCCGTTTGTCTTTTCTTTCAATGCGAGCGGGGTATCCAACCCTGCGGCATCCTCCAGCATTAAATGGCAACATATCTCAACTCGCTGGATAGTATACGTACCTATTCTTGGAGTCTTGGACCTATTACACTACGCATAGATAAATCAAATAAATAAGTAAATATATCAATGCACTTGTACTCTTTGTTCCTTTAATTTTTACTCGTGTAAATCGATAAATAATACAGAAGTAGATGATAAACAAGGTGCTGGATTATTTATTTTTTCCAACGGACAAACTCACAGCGGAGACGATGCAGCTCTCCATCAAAAACGCAAACCTGCTTCCACGATTTTTGCGTATTTGTTTATTGTGGTAGCAGTTACATGAACACTCTCGATGGGTTTTTGCCGTGGGCGTTGCTGTCATGTTCTGTATGAAGTCCAAATCGATAACATCGCTGTGAGCATCATATGTTCTACTCATGAGTAAAAGCTAGTGAGCGCTGGCGACAACGCAGCTAAAGCAGAGGTGAGAGGAGCTGGCCACTTCTATCGCACAGAGGTATAGCATGCGATAACATATTACCTCGCGTGCGAGGCCTGCCGTTGATTGCTCTTCAAGCAGAGAGAAAACACCCTGTCTGTTTTCTGTTGTTTTCTAAATGCAAGGGACTACTTTCTCCAATCTCTGTAATCTATAATCTCACTCCCTCTCTTCCACGCCACGACACCGCCGATACGGTGAACTTCGCGCTGTTTACGCGCCGCTGCTGTTGGTGGAAACACCGGCGCACTGCCTTCGGTGCTTTCTGGCCGGCACACAGGTCTGGTGCATCCACGAATGTGCATCGCTCTTACTCATGCTCCTCTTTAAAATTACCGCAGAGTTAATTATTTATTCTCATAAATGGAGCTGATAATTTCTGCCATATCTAACTTGCATGCTACCATAAAAAGAACTACAGCTACTGAATTTTAAGATTACATTTCTTATTTCTACAGAGTAGTATGTGTCCTTGTCACTCGCCCCCAGAGGACAGTTAGTGAAAACGTTGAAGTGCCACAGTATTAGAATTAACTCATATGTATTGCATACCATTGTCACATATGTGTCCATTCAAGCCACAAGCTATCAGTCAAGTTCTTGATTACTATTCACTCTCTTTCACCAGCTCACAAAGGCATATGCGTATTTCAAAGACCATTGATCTCAATGATTACCGAAAGTGGTTGTGCTGCTGTGACATCAGGCATGAAGTGCTTTCTAAAACTTCTTTTCCAACTTTTGCCAAGCTAAAAGCTACATGACATATTTAAGCAAAATTAGTGTCTTGTTAAAATTAAAATTTTATGTTAATGATATAGTCATGACAGTTTAGGTCATAAATAAAATTAAGAAGCGTGAAGGACATGCAAGTGAGGCTATCATCCAAAAGACATATACACAAAAAACCTTTTAGGACATAGTTGTGGAATCGCCTTTTTTATTTATTTATACCGAATTCAGGTGACTTAATTGTGGATTGACAGCTTACCTATGAAAAGTCATCAGAGGCACTGATGTTGCAGTCAACATTTGCAGTGATGTACAGTAACTTGCCTTTGTCTTTTGAACTGAAAAAAATATATATATATTGGCCTTTCTCGTGTGCTTCTGCCCCGCAAAAAAATTTAAAATTACATTCTTTGATCTGTGCTATTCAGCAAGACAACTTTCTGCAGGCCTAATTTATTCAGAAAATAATGTAAACCACTATACTAAATGCATCTTGCTTATGAAAACTAAGGGGCTGCAGAAAAAGTGAATCGGTTTTGGTGCCTATTGGCCCAATGAACTGTGTAAATAATGCAGGCCATAAAATTATCATTATTTTGGTAATTTAGTGACAAAAAGCATCCAGTTAAGCATGTCACAACTTTTTAGATGTTCTAAGTATAAAAATGTCTTAGAGCACTTAAAGGGACCCTAACTGCAAACATTAGGGCGACATGAACTGTTAATATACCATTCCAGAAATGGTGCAGTGTTTGTTTCGTGCTAAGAAAATGCCTAGTTCGAACAAAAATTATATTTAGTGGTCAGCGTGCCACTACATATATTCAAACCACCCATGCCAACTAGGTCCTGTTGAGATTTTCTCCCTTTACTGGCTGACAGGCCAGCTCGCGGGCATGAAATCCAGAAGCAGGCGAGGGAGAGGGAAGGTTTAGCTGTTTTTGTGAGCAGAAACCACTGTTAGCAGCTGCGGAGAAACTTCTATGACACGGTAGGTGCAGGTTGATTTGAGGGAGCCGGTCACTGACCGTCACTTTTTGGTTATTGAAGCTATAGTCATGGATCTCGTCGGTTCTTACTTCAAAGAATGAAATAGAAAGAAGCAAGCAGCATTTTATTCCAGATTTCAATGCACTGAAATGACATTTTTTTAGTATTGGCAGTTTGAGTATCAGTGACTTTTTTTGGTACTCGACTATGTCGCTACACATAGTCGAGAATATCTCGCTGGTGGTGCAAGCCTTCTCGTACATTTACTTAATTTCTTGGTGAACAAAGGCCCGGTGTAGATAATACTGACGTTTAGGCGTTCGTAAGCTTTCACCGATCATTTGAACAAAAAGAAAGTTGTTGGCCTTTAGTGTCGCTTTAAGCAAAAGAAGTTCTGTTTCTTTGTGACTGAGTGCCTGAGTTTACTTGCTAAGTTGTACAATGTAGAAGCACATACTTTAGTAAAATGAAAGGTAATGCAGGCAGCTGACCATAATTTACATTGCTGTTCCCAGCTGTAGATAAATTTTAGAATTACCATGTTAAGTTTTCTAATTGTATCACTCTTTTTATACAAACATCACAGTTTACACATTATTAATGATCAGTAGATTTCCTAAAGATCAACATCGTTCCTAGTAAAAGTCCTAATGTTTGCTATGACAAAGTTGAATTCCATTAGCCCGGCTACATTTTGATGCAGCTGTTTAGCATGGCCTGTATTAGTTTCATACTGCTCAAGTCTCTCGACGGAGCCTGACCGCTAGAGAGCGCGTTCTCAGGTGGCGGATTGAGAAACGTTCCATGATGTGAAGCTGCCCGTAGCTGCTTCATTTTATGGTACAGGCATTTATGCCCGCGGACCAACAGGCATATTATCGTGGTTCATTGTAGTAACAACCATATTTTTGCTGCTGTTTGCGGCCATTGCTTTATACACATCACCTGAATTTTAGTCATTGCTCATACTTTGACATTGTGATGGGTGAGTGACATCAGTGCGGTGTCCATGCTGCTGGCCACCAGCCATGAGAACATAACAAGGGCCTGCCGCCAACCACCATGTCCTGGTCCTGAACCACCCATGGGAGGCTGACTTAGCCGTCCAGGTTGTCGAGCGGGTTCTTGCTACTGGCCACCAGCCTCGAGACC
Source organism: Rhipicephalus sanguineus (assembly GCF_013339695.2). Classification (NCBI taxonomy): domain Eukaryota; kingdom Metazoa; phylum Arthropoda; class Arachnida; order Ixodida; family Ixodidae; genus Rhipicephalus; species Rhipicephalus sanguineus. Next base: position 27,136 of record NW_023615286.1, read on the forward strand.
GTAACGAGGGCCTACGGCCAGCCACCATGGTGCATATATAGGCACATCCCTCCGCTCACATTTGGAGGTTGCCTGCCCGCTAGCATGACTGAAGGCACCTCTGTCCATGACTGCTGGGTGGACTTGGCTTCTTGTCCGCTTCACAAGTGTCACCCACCACCGACAAATCCACCTGCCAAGAGTGAGGCCGCTGCTGCGGTTGATGCCATCCTGATAAAATCAATGTAAATTGCATCAAATACAGTGTCGGATGTCACAGAGACACGCTGCACACACCCCAGAAAGGGAATGGATAATTATTCTGACTGCTATTTCTTTCTCTGTCTATTTCCCCCTTCGCCTTTTTTTCACTCGAGCTCTCTTGCTGTGTCCTTCTTTCTCTATCTCTCTCAGTGTAGACGGTCTCTCACCTTTATGTTTTCATCTATTTCTTCTATTTGTTACTTCTTTCACTCTCCCCTCCCCCCTCTCTCTATAGTCGGTCTCTCGCCTACTATATGTTTTCTCTGGTGCTTTCAAATTTTTCCTCTGTCTGGTTTTTTTCTGTGCCTTTCTGTCTTTTTCTCTCTCTTTATTCTCTTGCTTCTCTCTTTTTTTCTCTTTATCTTTCTTTCTATGTCTTTGTTTCTCTCCCTCTATCTGTGCAGTTGGTTTATTACCTTCTATCTTTATTTCTCTGTTGCTTTCCTTTCTTTCTGTCTATTTCTCAGTTATATTTTCTCTCTTTCTCTCTCTCTCTCTGTAGTCGGTTTCTCGCCTTCTTTCTCTGTTCTCTGTCTCTTCATTCCCTTTCTATCTATTTGCCTGTTTCTATTTTACCTCTCTCTCTGTACTCGTTCTCCCATCTTCTTTTCCCTCCTCGTAACAAACATTCCTCTCTCCTTTCACCCTCACTTCCCTTTCCCATCACCTTGATCTACAGTACTATTCAAGGCTATGCTCTTTTCTGCCAGCGGACCTGGATAGCCGAGTGGTTATAATTCTCGCCTTCAACTCGTTGCTTCGCTGGTTCGAATCTCGCCTCGACAAAATTTTTTGTTGCAAAGAATTTCTTTTCTTCTCTTTCCTTCTATTTCTTTCTGTTTTTTTTTCTCTTTCTCTCTGTGCTCGTTCTCTCGCCCATGAAGTTATTGCATCGTTCGCCGGACAAATCGGCACACGTCTTTTGGTAAAAAAGCAGAAGAGGAAGAAGGCGAAGGTGATGACGAAGATGGCACGTGCCGTTGATGATGATGATAATTTTCTATCTACAGACCTCGACTTTAACAGCTCTTCCGTGAAAGGGTGGTTCGTTGTAAGTGGGGCCCATCTTTCAAAGGCGCACGGGCCCATGCTTTCCAGTTAGCTTCCCAGTATCCATTCAAATAGTTGTGCTTCCCCAAACTATCTCTATTGTGTGCACATAATGGACAACAATGAAGGCATGGCTAAGCTTGTTGCTGGCCTATCACCAGCCTTGTTGCAATACATGCCTGTTTTAAACATACGAGGGCTATGTTTGTTTTCAAGTTCTAACTCGTTCAAGATCAAAACCACAGTGAAATTCAAGATGCTTATGTTTGGAACATGTAGACACATTTTCCAGCTGCCCCTCTACATAGTTGCCACTTCAATTGAGGCATTTATTGTGGCGTTGTACCAGCTTTTGTTATGGCCCCCACATTGAAGACAGCCACCTTTCAGCCAATTCTGTATGCCGCTCACTCTTTGTGGATTGCTGTCTACACATCCTGCTTCAATGTTCCTGCACTGTTGCTACACTTTGCTGTCACTCATGAAAGCTTTACCATACGCAATACTCATTCAACGATGAATTTTGGCTGTATTGCTGCATGCAGAAATCAAATTACACCAGGCACTTAACGCATAGTGAGAGACTTGGTTGTTCTTGGCATGTTTACGTGCCCAGTGTGTGCTCGGAATTCACAACTGCTACCTCGCAAGATCGCAGGACATACGAGAGGCGCTGCGCAACACATCTGCACACAGCATTAGACTTTCACTATGGCTTTAATTGATTACGAGACTGATAGGATCTCAAAAAAAAAAAAAGATTAGCGCCACTTTCACGCGCAAGGCTGGGTAACTGCAGAGTTGGTGAGCTTTTATCCTCTAAGCTCTCTCTTCCCCAACACTTTGCTTGTTCTCTTTTTTTCTATCTTTTTTTCTTTGTGACTTTCTATCTCTTGTTCTATCTGTTTTTAAATTTTTTGTCTTTCTATCTTTTTCTTTCCTTCTTTCCTTTTTTGCTCGCTCTTTGTAGTCGCCCTCTCACCTTCTATCTTTTTCTCCTCTCTTTCTCTCAATCTCTTTGTCTTCTTCCTATTTCTTTCTATTTCCATCACTCACAGTCCTCGTACTCCTTTCCTCCTTTCCTTTCTCCTTACGCTCATATCTCTACTCCACATCCTCACTTCCCTTTCCAACCCGCTTGCTATACTATACTATACAAGGCTATCAGGGGCGTAGCCAGAAATTTTTTTCGGCGGGGGTTCCACCATACTTTATGTATGTTCGTGCGTGCGTTTGTATGTGTGCGTGTATATATACGCAAGCAAAACTGAAAAATTTCGGGGGGGGTTTGAACCCCCCCAACCCCCCCCCCCTTGGCTACGCCCCTGAAGGCTATGTTATGCTCTGCTAACGTGACTGGATAGCCGAGTGGTGACAACACTTGCCTTCGAATCATTGGTCCACGGGTTTGACTCTCGCCTCGCCAAGAGATTTTTCGCCGAGAATTTCTCTCTTTTTTTCTTTCTCACTGTTTGTCTCTTTCTTTCTCTCTATGCTCGTTCACTCGCTCATCCGAGTTATGGCAACCTGCGCCGGAGAAATCGGAGCGCCTGTTCTGGGAGCGAAGCAGAAGAGCAAGAATACGACGAAGAGAGCGTGTGCTGGTTCATGGTGATAATTTTCTACCTACGACATATGGTAAAACTCAATCACAACAGCTCTATTGTAACTCCATTCCGCTGTAAAAGAAAAATAGCTTTCAAGCAGATACTTTACTATGCCCTAGCCAAAGGCGAGGGCATACGTAGTAAACTACGTGCTTGACCTATCTGCATAGTAAAGTATCTAGTATAACCTATCTGCATAGTAAAGTACCTAAAGTAACATGGATATATCTGCCTAGTAAAGTATCTGCACAGCGTGGCATAAACCTTACTATGAGTAAAGTTTATGCCACGCTGTGATAAATGTCTCGGTTGGAGTGACGACTGTGTAGAGGTACCTGGAAAGTGTGTCAGAATGTTCCAAATAAAACAGTTTTGTATTTCACCGTGGTTCGAATTTTGCGACCAATTTATTTATTTATTTATTGATGCCCTCAAGGCCAAAGGCATTGCAGAGGGGAGTGTTCATAAACAATACAATACAGGAAAACAAAGTTCAATAGAAGCGTTATGTTCCGTGGTTATACAAGCATATATAATGCGGTGAGCTTTTACTAAGAAAAAATAACGAAGGTAGTACACAGCAAATGAACAAATTTTTGCTATCCTTGGTATACAATTTTAGCTACGTTATTGCGGAAACAAGCGTTGTCCTCGATGCCGGCTGACGGACCCGGAAGGTGGTTCCAGTCGACTGATGTGCGAGGAATGAAGGACTGTGAACAAAATTTAGTCTGAAATGAAGGTACGCCTACTTTGTGAGAATGATCTAGCCTGGGTGAGATGAAGGATGGGAGAGAGATGATTTCATCGCGTAGATTGGGGCAATGGTAAAACATTTTATGAAACAAACACAACCGGGAAACTTTGCGACGAGATGCTAGATTTGATAAATTAAGCATGTTTTTCATGGTAATAACACTTGCGGTACGATTGTATTTAGTTAGAATGAAACGGGCTGCATTGAGTGAGTTCAAGCGCATTGATTAGGTTAGCAGAACAAGGGTCCCAAATGGCTGATACATATTCTAGTTTACTACGAACAAGCGTTTTGTATAATGTTAGTTTCAGAAAGGAAGGTGCGGTGGAAAAAATTACGGCGCAGATAGCCCAACATGCTGTGAGCACTCTTGATAATGGTACTGATATGAAGAGACCACGTTAGGGAAGAAGTGATATGAATGCCAAGGTAGCGATATGACTCGACTTGATCGAGTAAAATGCTATTTAGGAAATATGTGCCAGGAAAACATGATGATGTGCGAGAAACACGTAGTACTTTACATTTGGATGAATTAAGTTGCATTAGCCATGAGTTACACCATTCTGAGACTGAAGCGAGATCCTTTTGTAGAATACAGACGTCGTTATTGTCATTAATTGCTGGAAAGATAACGCAATCGTCAGCGAATAAGTGTATGTTAGAAGACACGCAACTCGGTAAGTCATTAATGTAAATTAAGAACAAAAGAGGGCCTAATACGGATCCTGAGGCACGCCAGAGTGGACAGGGCTTTGCGATGAAGTAGTATTCTTAGCAGTTACGAACTGCTAACAATTGGGCTTCGAAAAAAATAAAAAGGTAGCCCTCATACATCGTTGAAATGAATTAGCAGTGCCGTCTACGGGGAGCCATAGGGGTATATTTATGTTGTGCTTGCTGGTTTGCGTGTACCGCCAGCTATCGCTTAATATTGGCATAAAGCGGAAGTAAAAATATGTTTGTTCATCTGCTTTATTAAGGTGTAAGCCATATATGTTTCATGAGGAGGCTGTACCGAAAGAATGGTTGCAGGAAATATGGTACAAATTATGGCACAGATACAGAAAATAATGGTAGAAGAAAAAAACAAAAACCGCAAACGCAAAATGTCCTGAAGCAGCACTCCTGTAACCAAAGCCGTGTCTGAGAACACAAGGTGCCCAACCAAATGGGGAGAGTCGGGGTGGGTGGTGATGTGGCGCATGATGCGCCACTCACTCGTAACTCATTTCTTGTTCACTTGGTATGAACAAAAATTGGCATAGAAGGGACTAGCGCTTAACAGGAGTCAGCGCTAGTCCTGTTTGCTTCTTCTCTTTTGTCTGTCGTTTCCCATGTGCGCTGCACTTTACGCATGATGAAGGTGTACCAACTCGCGCGTTTCTATATTAGTGCAGTAACTTTTACAGCCTATGCCAAATTACATTCGCTGTGATGTTGGAAGCCCTAGGTCCCTTGTTAGACGAACAAACGTCGTGGCTTTCACACTTATATATCTTAACCAGAACGTGTAAATGGACCTTTGTGTATAAGGAAAGACCCAGAATTATAGTGATAGAATCGAGCACCCTTTCGAAATTTGAGTAGGATAGTATTTTTAAATGGAGTTTGAAAATCGCAGCAGCCGCACCGTGGCGTCGCTTGGTGGCGGAGCCTTAGTACTGAGTTCAGGAGTCGTTAAATTTCTGTATGTTGCCTGATGCTGTTCACATAACCATTACTCAGGCTTAAAATTACAGTCGGTATATAAGACACATCCTCACGAATTCTTTGCCTACTACGCAGTAAAAAGGAATTGATGCTGAGAAGTGGCGCTTCCTTCACGGCAACCGAAAACCAGCTTTAAACCGTGGTGCATGCACACGGCGTGTCTCAGGCATTTCACGCATGCACTCTGTCATGGCAGAACCTGGCGCAAATAACACCCAAAAGCTGTCGGCCACTGTTTACAACATGTGTTGCGTATAAGACTCCATCGGCAACAAATATGATAAAAAATGTTTCATCGCCTTTTCCCTGTTGCCATTGCATGATTAGACACTCTGAATCGTAAGCTGAATTGTAAGCTTTCCATTGCAATAAAAAAAAACAAGTACGTTAAAATTTGGTTGTCTGTCCCTTTAAGGTATAAATAAGGACTCCTAGAAAGTTTAAAAAACAGAAATGCAGCGTCTGTAGGAAATAATCAGGCTTTTCGAATCCACAGAACTCTTAAGAAAGGGTAAGTGGCCATTGTATAGCTGGTAAAATCACTTTCCTAGAGCGAAGTAGCCAGCTGCACTACATAAGCGCTCATGTTTAGTGCTTATAATCTGCCAGCATGGATGAAATTTATCATACTTTACACAAATTTTCTGTGTATTTTGGTGCACTTAACATTTTGAAAACATTAGTAAAACTATTAAAAAAATATTCAGTTTACCGCATAATGGCTACTGAACCGAATATGACAGTATTCAATTCGATGTGTTAAATCATTGAATATTTGCACACCCTTAGAGTGTTTGCAGGGTCGGAATTTTCCTGGTGCGTATAATTCTCCATGTTGGCTTTACATGTTTCCTAGAGAAAGCTTCTGTGCCATGTTTTGGAATAGAGGAGCGAAAACTCGTCGATTTGCTACATCGACAAGTTTTCGCTCTTCTATTTCAAAACATGTTTCACCAGCAAGCCAAACAGTCCACGCTTTTGTGCCGTGATCGTAAAACATTTTAACAAAGCCTTCATAGAGAGTGTTGTACTTGTACTACATTTGCTTTTGCAGAGCAAATGTATGGTTCACATATAGTCCTGTTCGACAAGCAGTTGTGTAGCTAGGTGAATCATGTAACGACCCATCTGGCCTATGACCACTGGGAGGGTAAAGAAAGGAGGGGGGTGGGGTCTTGGAGGGGACTTACAGGCTGTTAAGAGTGGACAGGCAAATCTGTCTTATTGTTGCATGAGTGGCAGTTGAGAATAAATATGAGGTAAGGATTCCAGGCAGGGTTGTGAGAGAATCACATGTGTTCTGTTAGAAGCATTTAATGATGGGGAAGGAGTGATGTGTGTATTAGTGACTCATCTGCTGAAACTAGGAAAGGCAGAAATGTTTCTTGAGCCTTTCTTGTGATGGTTCCTAATGTATGACTGTGACGTTGCACCTTGCCATACTGCGCATGTGTCTGTTTACTTACATATTTGCTGGCAAAGCCCCAAATAAAGGTTGATGGAAGTTAACACATGTCCTGTGTTTCTTGTCTTATGTGAGTGTCACTTCTATATTTTATTACCTCCCTGAAGCTATGCACATACATCTTGCCGAGTTATAAGCTTTGTTAAACTATTTAATGTGTGTGGGATTGTTGACACAAGATGACAACAGGGCATATGCTAAAGCTCCTTTAAGATCACAGGCCAATGATAACAACCAGTTTACCATTGTTAGACAAGAAGCGCTGACATTTAGGAGATCACTGTTCGCATATGTTGTAAGTGCTTCAGTGGAGTCTTGTGAGTTTAAAATGTGGTGCTCCCACAAAGAATTCTTTATTTCTGTACTGTCACCAGCCTGGAAAACTATGTCGACGACAAGTAAAAGAGATCAGGGTTACGCAGAATGATGTGTCGCCTGACACTACAACTGAATGCAAGAGTACTTAATTACCAAGTGGAATATTATATTCAATATCAACCTCAGCTTGCTTTGCCATGGTCTTCCTGTGCGTGTACACCTTCTTACCACCGTAGGAGCATTGCCAGAACTAACGTGTCTGTCAAAATCTTGTGCAGGTGTATGACACAAGCAGAAGTGGTCACTGTTTACATCTTGAAGGTCCTTGTTAGCACCTGTGGCAGCATCGCCAGAACTTACGTCTCTGTCAAAATCTTGTGCAAGTATGCAAAGGACAAAAGAAGTGGTCACTTTTACATCTTGAAGGTCCTTGTTAGCACCTGTGGCAGCACTGCCAGAACTAACGTCTCTGTCATTCTTGTGCAAGTATGCAAAGGACAAAGCAGAAGTGGTCACTGTTTACATCTTTAAAGTCCTAAGAATGCACACCACGCCATGATTCTACAGTGTCTGACAGCTGCAGACACATCACGATGGCTGGAGCCATCCCTGTGTGGCACCTAAACTGTGACAAGCTGCATACTTTGCTTGCAACAAATGTGGGGGAACAAAAAAGGACACTGCACAAGGAAAGATTTTTAGGCAAATGTAATGACTTGCGGTGAGGGAGTTCTGAAAAGGAATGATGTGCCATCTTGCAATAAAGAAGCAACTTTTCTATCGAGCCTGTCTTGTGTAAGTAGGAGTCTGATAAGCGTTGGCAGTACAAGTTCGTGGCTATAGGGAAGGATGACGGTGAGGAGATGCCCTCTTGAAACGTTAACCTGCACCCCCCTCCCATCCCCTTCTTGGTGCACTGGAATTTTGTCGCTATAGATATTAGTGCCTTCAGTGGGTGCTCTTGAATGGCTTGTGATTGAGCTTGCTCTTACTACCTGGGTGATTCCACGTAAGATCGAACAAACGATGGCTGGTCGACCTCTCAAATTTATTTGAAAATTTGATGCATTATTGCCTGATGAGTGGAAAGAAGAGATCCGCAATTTGTTTTGCCGCCAAAAATTTTTTCGAAGCACAGGAAATCAATAATGACGAAGAGGTGGAGTGGAGCGCTCATCCGCTCTGCTGTTTCGGCCAACTTTCGTTATGAATTGCACAAAATATATTAAAGTTAGGTAACTGAAATTCATTTACCTAAATATATGCATGTTTTTGCTTTTGCTCAGGTATTTTTAGTTTTTATGTGTAGTGTAGATGTTTTTATAAAAAACCTCAAAAATGGCCCAATTGCAAAATTTTCTTCACTTTGAAGGCCTTTATCTCAAAAAAGCCTTGTAGCAGAGCTATAAAAATTCCGCATTACGTTTTTCGCATGCTTATCTACCAAACTGCCAAATCTTGCATTTATATAACTTTTCACTAAAGAGATATGATCGGGCTAAGTTCAAGAAAACGCCGAACAATGGAAACTTCTGACGACAATTAAAAAAAAACCCCATTTTTTAAATTTCTTACTTTGTCCACTTATTCTCCTCCACATCAGCTTTCACAATCATTAAAATGTTGCATAATGTCGTTGCACTAATAGTTACGGCCCATCCAATGAGACCCTTAGGCAAGGATGGGCAATTCCGACTTTTTGCCCAGCAAGTGTATAAAATGCAGGCAGGATTGAATTTCTTTTTATTAAAAGGCCAACAATACCGAAAAAGGTGTCGCCGGCACTGAAGGCGTTAATTTTGAAATTATTTGGTCACTGCAGCGGCCACGAGCGCGGAGCTACCGAGCAGACGCGCGCGCACCCGAGATGCTCGTTGTAAGAGACGGCGCAGTGAGAGCTCGTTTTCACGTCCTCAGACCGATTGAGTTCGAAACAGCAACACCTCTCGGGTGACTTGAACGCACGTGCACTGGAGCTTCGCTATTCTATCCGCCCTCTGTTCGCATCTCAGCTAGGCGCTGATAACAAGGCGGAGATGGAAGCAAGATGAAAAATCTATAAGGGAGCTATGAGCGCTCGTTTCACGCACGCTGCTGCCACGGAAACTGCGCTGCGCCAGTTGCGATCAGTGGAAAGCATGAACGTGGCGCTCCAGTGGCAAAGCAAAATGGATTGTCAAAGGAAAGAAAAGCAAAACTATCGGTAACCGGATGCGCTTGCCTATATAGATGTCGGCAGCAGACGGCCTGAACTGGCCGCGCGTTCGGTGCGCTGTTCACAATTCATTCGGCGCGTATAGACCAGAACACAGCGAATTCCATGCGCGTCGCCATATTTGCATCGCGCGCCGCGCCATCTATCGCACACGCGACGAAACAACATGCGCGGGCTGCCACGCCAGCAGACGCTACACCAGGGCTTAAAGTCTCTCTTCATTGGAGGGGGGGCCCCCATAAAGCGGATTATATAACAAACGCGGTGCGCGCTGGCATTCCGAATAATAACGCAGGATTTCTAGATATATCGGTCAAGATCCACTTTCGCGGTCGTATGATCCAATTTCGGGCAAAATGTGATACGTATGAAACGCATTATTTCCGAGGGATGTTGGCCGGGAATAAAACAAAAATGTATTGAGCTGAAAAAGTATTATGCAGAACTGTATCAACGAGATTCCACTGTATATAACAATATATGCTATAGATTAAGCGTTAAGAGGTGCTTGCGATGATCACAGTGCAGTGAAGCCAACTGTCTCTTCAACTGAACAAATGCTTATGAATGCTACACAAATATGTTTCGGGCATTATTCAACGTGTCAATCCAATCAAGCATTAAATGAAATTATTTTGGGAACGATCCTTCATTTTAACACGTGATATACAGGCTTAAAGATATGTCAACTCAAAGTAAGTAACATTAGTTGACTCACTCGATTCAGAACCTCAGGCACGGCAATGCTATATTTTATTTCGCTACCCCTTGCCTAATAAAGTGGGCAAATTACATACGTCTCTGTAATTACATACTTGTGATGCACAACTAAAAGATGAAAATTGAGTGGCAGGCTAAACAGACCATAGTGAACCATTACTGATGCACGAGCAGGTAGCTTCACACTCCGGTGCCTTGTGAAACAGTATGCTGCGCCAAGACGCTCTGTCGAACAGGGTGGTGAACCGTGGTTTCAGGAGGCGTTGCCCGTGCTGTTCAGTGTCTCAGCGAATTGCATTCAGCAGTACGACGATACCTGTTTTCTTCTGTTTTGCTAACACCCCGTCAACCAAACATTCGCGATTAATACATTATTCGGGAAATTGCAGAGTATAATTTCCCCGCACAAAGCACTACTGCCAAAAAATTCAACTCCAGCACTTGTGAATGGGTGCCGCAGTGCCACTGTCGGACTGCCGAGGGGGGGCTGGGCCCCTCCTTAAAAAATGGAGGGGGGGCCGGGCCCCCCCGGGCCCCCCTGACTTTAAGCCCTGCGCTACACAGAGCAAACGTGAAACTCCCGAAACTCAGCGCGTCGGAGAGCGTGTTTCGCATCTTTTCTAGCATGGACATTTTCGCCGATTTTACTGGAACATCAAGAACATCTTCCTCATGCAAGTCCACAATGTATACACTACGTGCTGAGTGGGCTGCGGAAGCAACCTCGTCAGATACGTACGCTGTTACATTTGTAAAAAAAACGTTCTCGCTGTAGTACGCGTGAATCGTAATTGCAGTGCAGCTCGCGAAAGAGTGAAACGATGTTTTGTTGCCCCATATTACAAGTTGTGCGCAATGTTTTGTGAAAGCTCATCATTTCAGCATGCATCGCGTAATAATTAGAGTACGCTTTACGGGTAGTTTCGCGGAACGTAATTTTTGTTTCACGAGCGCTCTTACAATAATGCGTCTTGCTCACAAAAGCGTGCTATCAGAGAGTATAACCTGCAGTATCGTTCAGCGATCCCTTTTGGAAGCTACCTGCGCGATTTTATTCTTGTAACGATGGCGCTTTACAAGCGAACTGTGCTACTCTTAGTTAAGCCGGTTAGCTACGCCTGCGACGTAAAGGACGCTGGCGCGAGTACTGTTTACTTACGTGCCAATATATGTATTATGTGCAGCTGGATGCCTCGTGTCCAAATAAATTTGGGGACATCAAACACTGCAATGAAAGCACGAAATTCTGACCAGCTGTTGAGAGTACCGTGCCATTTATTACCTTTTGAAGACGAAATCTCGAAGGCGTGGATGCCATCAAATCACTAAAGCTTAATACTACGTTGAAAGTGGCAAAGCATGCTGATTGCTTGGGCTTGAAAGCACTACCTTGAACTAGACTTTCGTCAAAGGAAACGCTCAAAGGCATGAAGTGCACCCCCACACAACGCTCGCGCCTGCCTTCAACCCAGCTGCGTGTCAGGCAAATTAGGTTCGCAAAATGAAATAGGTGGGCATCACACTGCAGAATACACGGAGTAGTGTACTTACTCGCGCATTTTCACTCGGCTCCTAGTTTTTTTGCTTGAATCACAGTTATCCACTCGCGGCGAAGCTGAAATACCACACCGGCGCTATTTCCGTGGCGCGTCGTAATCGTCGCAGACAACGCTAATATCCTCTTGTTGCGCTGCTTGTTTTGGCATCCAAAGACGACGCAGTAGTGCCCAGACGAGCTCTTATACGCTGAAGCGGCGTGAACGAGTACTTTTTCGCACTTTAAAGCCTCAGAACTGCAGCTTGCCCTGTTTACTTGGTGCAGCCCGCGCGCGCCTCGGCAGCCCGGTCAGCCCGGCGTCTGGGTGCGAGAGTATCCGCTCGGCTCGCCAGCAGCCTGGGTGCGAGACAGGCGTGCTCTGGTGTATAGTTCTTGTGCTTTGCTCTTACTCTACTCCTCCTGTGCGTCTCATGACGAGAAAGTATAGCTCTGAATGAGTCTATTGTGGAGACTACCTTTCGAAGCACAAGAAGCTTAAACGAGTACTGACACGAATTTTCAAAAATTTCGGATTGTTGCTTTAAATAAAAATACTGGTGTCGAGAAACCTAAAACGACTATTGTGGTGCCTGGGAATGCTTCCTATATATTTTAATTAGCGCCACCTTAAAAAGACACTTTCGGTTTCGATATCGAGGGGATGTCGTTTCATAGCAGTGTGACGTCACGGAGATACAGAAACTCGCGACGTACTAGCGGGAAATCCGTCGTCTGCTCGTGGTGCAATAGACAACGATGAGTGAATTGTCGTCCAGTGAACCTGACAGTGATTTCTACGATTTAGGCTGCATGCAGAAAGCAGAACTCGCGAACTCGGAGGAACTGTCTTGACTCGTCGGGATAATGTCCTTGCAGTGTGGCTGGCTTGCAAATGCTCAGCGACGAAAACTTCAAAGTCAAATTAAAATGTTTTATACGTGTTCTCCGACTCCAGTGTGTGGACAGCGTGGACACTGCATACCAACGAAGCAAAAGATGTCCCTTTTGCGATGTCTCAAATCGTGTCAGTAATCCTTTAATTATTGCAAAGAAGCAAAAATTTCGCAGAGTTACCGACCTAGACATAAATGCTTTGAAGGAACGTTTAACGCCCGAAAGATCAGTGACTGTCAGTGAGACGGACTATGCTTGTGCTACGCGTGCTTTGCTACCACTATGCAATGAAAGATCTTCCACGGAACGCAGAGTTTAACGTGACATTCTTTGCCCCCTGAAAGAAA
>NW_023615287.1:0-40001 GCF_013339695.2 Rhipicephalus sanguineus
CGCAAGACGGACTTGCCAGTGGGCACGGCGAAAACGCTGGGCGCAGATCACACATGCCAGCGACTCGTTCTTCTTGTACAGGCTTTGTACCTGTCATCTGCCCCCTTCTTCGATGCGCCCGCATTCAAGCCATTTCCAGCAGCGACAACATGCGACATCGACGACAAGGCTGCGTGGCTCCTTCCAACGCTGTTTGACGCAAGGAGCAAGGGTCACGGGTTTGTGACGTCGACGGATCCGACCCCTATAAAGAAAGCATCGCAAGACGGACTTGCCAGTGGGCACGGCGAAAACGCTGGGCGCAGATCACTGACCATGCGACTCGTTCTTCTTGTACAGGTTAGTTACAATAGCACGATACGCAGTGATGACAGATACCTGATTGTATTGCCGTGCCCACGTGTGTGCTTGAGTATTGCTTATGAGTGCCTAATTTCTTGCCAGCTCTTACTTTGTGGTGATGTAGAAGAGAATCCGGGCCCCTCCGTAGAGGAAATGTTTCAATCGTTAGTCAGTGGCCAACAGGCAATAGAGAAGACATCGCTTCCTTGAAAGAGCGACTCGAATCCACAGAGAAAGCTGTACAGGCTTTGAAAAGCGTCTAAACAACTTGGAATGTAGCATGGTTAACTTAAAAGCGAGAAAGTGCGAACACGAAGAGGTAAATGCGGCTGTGGATGCAGTGCAGAAATTGCTTAAAGTTCACCAGGAAAAACTTGTCGATCTGGAAAACCGCAGCCGCCGTTCGAATTGATTGTTTTCGGAATTCCGGATGAGCCGAATGAAACCGAGGTGAAGCTACGGGATAAGGTTGTACGCGACGTTTTTCGTGATAAACTAGGGATAAGTTGTACATCTGTGGCGCGAATTCACCGACTCGGAAAAGCATCCTCAGGAAGGCCGGTCATTACGTTCTTACAAAATTATTCTGAAAAAGAAGCACTGCTAAAGAACGCACGCAAGCTAAAGGGAACAGGTATCATTGCAAAATGATTATGTGCAGACACACTGCGCAGGCGCCGACTTTTGTGGAGCAGTACACAAGACGAAAGAGAAAGCGGGAAAAAAAGTCAAGCTCGTTCATGATAAGATTCGTGTCGACGATGCTCTCTACTTTGGGATGACGCACCACGATGCGGAAACCATTTCCAAAGAAAAAAAACAGCTCTGAAATACGAACACGACATACAGAATAGCAGTCACAGTATCAGCAGTTGCGAGTGCTTTCGCTAAATGCCCAAAGTGTGTCAATAAAAATAGAAAACTGCATGATATGTGGTTACGATCCTCAGTTGGGCGTTATATGTGAAACTTGGTTGCATGACGGGGTGCGTGACGATGAAATTGTTTCGCCGAACCACCAGTTGTTTAGAAAAGATAGGTGTTCCCGAGGTGGCGGCGTTGCAGTTATTGCAAAAAATAGTGTTGATGTAAGAGAACTAGATCAAATCGATAACCATGAAAGTTTATTTTGAGTGTCACTGTTCGAGGTGTGCAATTCATATTATGTTCTGTGTATCGAGCCCCAAACGCTGATGATCAGTACATGCAGGAATTATATGATCACATTTTGAAGTTTAAAGGAAAAAACTTAATAATTACTGGTGATTTTAATCTCCCACAAATAGATTGGTATCATTGGAGGTATGGACACAGCCTGTCCTCTGACTTACTCATTGATATCATGCTAAACATGAATCTCCAGCAAGTTGTAAATGCACCTACCCGTGGTGGGAATATTCTTGACCTCTATTTCTTAGTGACATTTTCAATGAAGGAGTTGTTGAAATTGAAAAAGGCATTTCTGATCATCAGTTGATTTTTTTTGCGGCATCAATGGGTGTGAGTAATGTCCGGCTACCCCGTGAAAAAACGGAAGTTAGAGATTATCATAAAGCGGATGATGAATCCATTATTGATTATTTAGACCTGCACCTAAATATAGTCGACAGCGATGTAGAGCTTTCTTGGCAAAGGTTTAGGGACACCATTGCTTATTGTATTGAAAAATTTATTCCTTTGAAGAGCGTTAAAAAACCTTTGTCTAACCCTTGGTTAAGCAGAGACATTATCCAAGCTAGGCGCAAGCTCAAGAGAATGAAAAAGAAACATAAATCCAAGAGTTCAGTGGTCGTAGAATTAAAAAAATGAGTTGCTGGCTAAAGTGAAAATGGCGCGAGATAGATTTTTCAATCATACCCTTCCTGATTTTATTAAAAACGCCCCACAGAAATTTTGGCGCTATTTGGGTCAATCAAAAAAAAGCCACACAAAAAATAAACATTAATAGTAAAATTACAGAAGACCCCCAAGAAATTGCAGAACATTTCAATGATTACTTCCGGAGTGTGTTCTCTGAACTAGACTGTTATGAACTTTGCAATGAAAGGCCTGTAGTGCACGAGATTACGATTTCTCGAGAAGGTGTTTTGGAAATGCTTCTTAATCTTGACGTACGCAAATCTGCAGGCCCTGATGGGATACCGAATGTGTTTTTACGACGTTATGCGGAACAGATTTGTGTCTTCTTAAGAGAATTTTTCAAATTATGTTTACGCTTAGAGGATATTCCATCCGACTGGCGTAAGGCCAGAGTTGTCCCAATTCATAAAAAGGGAGACTACCTTGCGGTATCCAATTATCGTCCAGTTTCTATTACAAGTACTTGTAGTAAATTATTAGAACACGTTGTAGCAGGTTTTATTCGCCAGTATTTGAGTGATCACAAGGTCCTCTCTCCACAACAACATGGATTTCGAAAGGGGTTATCGACTACAACTCAGCTTGTGTCAGTTGTTCATGAAATCTCCGAGGTACTTGACTCGTCCGGACAAGCTGACATGCTATTTTTCGATTTCAGTAAAGCCTTTGATAAGGTGCCTCACGGAAAATTAATTTACAAGCTTGAGTGCATTGGTCTCCCTTCAAATATTATATCATGGATCCAGGCATACCTTCGGCACAGGCAGCAGTTCGTAGAAATTAAGCAATGTTCGTCCGATGCGCGCCATGTAACCTCGGGCGTGCCGCAAGGCAGCGTACTGGGACCACTCTTATTCTGATCTATATAAATGATATCTCAGAAAACATCCCTCGTGACGTGCATGTGAACTTATTTGCGGAGGACTGTGTCATATTTAAAAAGTAACCTCGCAAAATGATCACCAAAGCTTGCAGCAGTCAGTCACAGCTATATCAGAGTGGTGTAGACTTTGGGGAATGGAAATAAATGTACAAAAAACAGTTTTGCTGCGAGTAACACGAAAAAAGAGAACCTAGCATATTTTTTACGTTCTTAACGACACGATAATAACGGAAGTTGACCAGTACAAATACTTAGGCGTAACATTTAATAACAGGTTTACTTGGTCAGATCATATATCTCTTACATGCTCTGCAGCCTTGCGCAAATTGTGCTTTCTGAAAAGAAAACTTAGAAAAGCCCCGGCGAATACAAAACTTTTAGCGTATAACACAATTGTGCGTTCAAAACTTGAATATGCGGCGGTTGTATGGGACCCACACACCAAAAAAGACATTATGAATTTGGAGCGTGTGCAAAGGAAAGCTGTTAGATTTATTTTCGGAAAATATAAAAGAGAACATTCCCCGTCACTGCTAATGCTTACCAATAAAATAAGTTCACTGGAACATCGCCGTAAACTTAGTCGCCTTCAGTTTCTACACAACATCATAAAAGGGGAAACTGGCCTTCAGTTGCCTCGTTTTTTAGTACCCCTTAAAACACGGTTGACTAGACACAGACACAACTTTTCTCTTACCCATTATTTGCCAAAACCAAGTCTCACATGAACAGTTTTTCCCGCGTACCATAACAGAATGGAATTCTCTACCTATTCACGTCATACAATCAAGGAACTTTACAAAAGAATTAGAAAAGCATTTTTCTCAAAATTGAGTATAAATTTGAGCAGTGTTTCAAACTGTTCTTGCAATTCCGTCATGAATCGCATGCTGTGTACAGTGCATTGCTATTGTCTGAAGAGTTTTTTCGCGTAGTTTTTCACCTGTGTAAACTTTGTACAAAGCAAGCATTTCGTTCTTTGATGGCTATAGTATTAGGCGTGTTCTTGCAATTCCGTCATGAATCGCATGCTGTGTACAGTGCCTTGCTATTGTCGGAAGAGTTTTTCGCGTAGTTTTTCACCTGTGTAAACTTTGTACAAAGCAAGCATTTCGTCTTTGATGGCTTATAGTATTAGGCGTTTTTTTTATGGCTTATAGTATAGGTTGTATCTTTTTTTGTACAGTTTGTTATCCTTTATGCATTGTCAGTCTTTTGTGAATACCTTGTCATTGTATTGCCCCTCCTGCAGGGCCAGCATATTGGCCTGCAGTATCGACAATAAATAAAAAGGGTTTGCTGCCGCAAAGTGGTTGATAAAACATTACGGCTTCGAAGCAACTTAAAGAATCAGTCATCTCATGAGACCGTCCGAGACGTGTGAATATTAAAGCTTACAGGCGTATTTTCCATTTGTAATAATGGATATATCGAACTATTTCGCGATTCCCTTCGAATCCAATGTGTCCGACGGTCGCCAGTTCACTATGCGATCACGCTTCAGGCCACCTGATTCATTGGCATCTTGTAATAATCTCTGTTGGCATAATTAAGTTTCTACATGACACTATTCCAAGAAGTGGCTTGGTCTGTAGATCTAATGTAGAGGGTTGCTGCAGGTAGAAGAAGTGAAGAAACCTTTGCTATGCACTTGCGCATTTATTTGACGTTTGGGTGCTCGTACGGTGACTGGAGACTGCGTGGGCGCCTTTTTTGTAATCAAAGAAGACAAAGCATCAGGTAACGTATGTGGCAGTTACGATTTCTCTGCTGGTGGGCTTCGCTGCACAACGAATCGTCGATGCACAGTATATGCTTTGTGGCATAACACAAATGCAATGCCATAAAGCTGACTATAGTGAATCTGCATGTCATCTTGTAGCACGTATATATAATGCAATATATAGTGCATTCAATCCAAGGGGCAGTGCAAGCATGGCGTAAACAAGCAGGGTACGAGTCAAAACATGGGCGGCGTGCGCAGCACAGATTCTTTGCGTTCCACAACGAAGGAATTGCTTTGTAAGTTTTACCGCTACACGGGGGTGTAATGCGACGAAAACTAAATGTGACGCTGTGAAGCTTGCTACCTGTGGCTGCAATTAGTTGCCTGAAAGAGTATCGCCAGGTTGCTTATACTCAGTATGTATCAAGACATGTACCAATTTAAGCTTCAGACAGGCATTTTATGCATTTTTAATTACGTGTATATCGAACTATTTAGCGATGCCCTTTGATTCCAATGTATAGGAGCTTTACTGTATATACACTTATCCGACAGTGTGCATTCGTAACACATTGGTCGGTTCAGCGAAGCATTATGTGGTGAGGACCATTGCTTTTCCTGGCGTAAACAAATAATTTTTATTATATGGTATTTAGGAGATGGTGCTTCTGTATAGCACCGGCTATTCCTTAACTGATGATAGGATATGTGAAAAGCACAGCAATGAAAAAAATATTTTATAAAGAACAGCTAGGCAGTGTTCATATAAGTCCGTATACAACAGAAAAATGTTATTCGCAATGGGTTTTATATCTGCTTGATACAGCACGCATGCGATGGGAGCCATGTATGCATATGCGACATATATCGGTTGAGGATGGCCTAGATCACCGCGATGTGTTCGGTAGGCACCGGGAACTCCACTGATCTGACGAGAAAATAAGCAATCTGCGTCGCTGCGCCTACATACTATGCTCCAGCTCCAAGTAGGGAGGCCGGCTTCGGCGTGACGCTCGTTCGCGTGGTGGCTCGATCGCCACAAGCATTTGCTTAAAACAAGCAATAATATTGATTATTCGGTGACTATCACGGAATATTGGAGCTAAACGTTTTTCCAAGACACCTTAAATTTTCAGAAAAGCTGGCTTTTCTGGAACCACGAAACAAGGCCCAAACAGCAGCTCATATGAATACATAGCATGCTAGCTGTTCCGATCATGTCTCAAACTTCGTCGTCCAAAAAGAACCAGCTTCGTAAACTAATGCTCTTGATACGCCAGCAAGGTTAACACAAAAATGAAACCTAATGCACTGTGCGGCTATGCCTGCGCAGTGATCTCATTGAAGTGAAACAAAACTGATTCCCCTCCTTGCGAACTGCGTCCCAATGGACCACACTTATCCACTGGATGTCCGATTTAGAGCCGAACGTCCACGTCCGGGAAATAACATCCGTCGTACAAACGGAGGACGTACATTTTCGGATGTAAAGAAACGTCCGCACTCTAAAATACGGTGGAAGTCCAGTGGATGTTTGATTGCGGATTTACCAGCAGCGAGCGTCCCGCGGATGTCCTCCCACGGATAATAATTGGTTTATGCTTTTGTCGGCACATTAAGCACGTACGTGGAGCTAAATGCTATGATTACGGTGATTTCAGTAATATGTAAAACATCAGCAATAGTCGTTTGATTTTACATTGAAAGTGACTGCCGCTGCAAGTCATACTGAAAAATCACTCCTGGCGTAGTGCTCAAGAAAAGATAAAATCTTCTAACCACCTATTTTTAATTGTTCGAAAACCGAAAAAAAAACGGCTAAAGAAAACCTCGACTCGCTGAACCGGTGTTTTGGTCGGTCTTGTCGCCGTACGTTATTGTGGCGTTTCGGTTTCGCGTTGCCCGTTCAGCTCCAATCGTCATGGCATCAACAGTGAGAACCGACGGAACTAAAGTCCCTAGATTTTTCCCTAAGAACAGGGAAAAATCTAGGGACTTTAGACGGAACAATCGTCAAATCGACGGCGCATTGAGAACACGGTGAGCAAATTTTTATTCTGTGCATGTTGTTAGAGGGCCATTTTTTGCGCGGGGAGTGCTGACGCCGTTAACAAAACTGCGGTAGGCCTACCGTCACAACTCGCGTACTCCAAGTCAAACTTTTGTTCTAAAAAGACAGGGCGTGCAAACACGGACACAAGAAAGAAGTCAGGACACCACAAACGGACGGCGTTTCTGGTGTCCTGACTTCTTCTTGTGCCCGTGTTTGCACGCCTGTCTTTTTAGAATGAATACTTACCAACTAGCTCAGCTCTCTGTTATTCTAAGCGTCAAACTTTTGTTCTGGCTTCCTACGCACGTCGCGACCACCTGACGGGCGTGCTTGCGAGAAAACAAGCAAGGAGACTAAGAAATTGATTGAAGTTTTTGCGAATTGTTGTAAACACAACCGTCTTTGTTCCGAGGATTCCTTGTTAAACGTACCGAAGCATCATGGTCAAGCGGTCGGAACAGCTCAGAAAGCTTAAATCTCATACGTGAGCGCTGAATAAGAGCGGGGAACAATGTACAGATGTCGCTTGAGATCTGCTCACGTTTGTGCGTACAGTAGTGACAGTGATGAAGAGCGCGAAAGCGAACTCCCATAGTAAGTGCAAGCGCATGCAGTCGCCGAGGTGTTCCTTCCGTAGACATGGGTGTCACTTCCACGCTACAGCATTGTCATAAACCAGTAGAACAAAGGTAGGCGTATAAACCGAGTAAGGAAGAATAGGCATGCCAGTGTGGTGCATTAACAAGGTAGTAACAAGGCACAGATAACGAACAACGATAGGATAAGTAGAGGCAAAGAGCGCTGATTTGCTGGCGCCTGCCCGACCTTTTAACGTCTATGCGCTGTTAATACTTTCGTAATGGATCCTTACCAACTCGCCCAACCTTCATGCGTGGATCCGGTTTTACTGCAGAAGTGTCCTTCGACTGTTAAAATTAGCTGTCTAGATCACGACTCGTCCCTTGAGGTAGTCATTCAGATAGGCTATATTGTGCGATGTCTTGATTATTATCAACAAAGCAAGCTTGCACTGTTTTGTTTTCCCGTACCTCACACGTTTATAATCACTGTGCACCTTTATGTTTCTGCAGAACAAGTGGAGGCCATTGTTATTACCATTGGGTTGCAAATGATTGGAGCCATGATCAAGGGTCTGTAGGTGCATATGAGAAAAGTTCCTGCTTGGTTGTGTGTGCCTGTGCGACTGAACCTTGTGCAACTTTGGGAATCTTCTGTGGACTGTGCAACACCAAGGCATGTTCTGTAGACTGAAGGTGGCTACCCCATGGTATTTTTGTTTTTATTTTTGGAGATATTTTCATGTTCCTATTTATTTATTTATTTATTTATTTACAATACTGCCATTGCACAGCAAGATATTGCAGGAGTGAGTACAAACACAAGATAAAATACAACGCATTAAGTCACACTAAATCATATTAAGTCACATTAAATACAACACAGATAATGTGTACACATTGAGCATACACATGAAGTATACACATTGAATGGGCAGAACATCAGGAAAGTATACACAGCTGATCAGTGAAAAAAGTTGGCAATTGTTCAACGAATTCATCGTTTGACAGCTCGCGCAGGGAGCCCGGAAGACCATTCCAAGTATCAATAGTGTGAGGAAAAAAGGAAAACTTGAAGCAATCAATGGATGACTTCAAAGGAGCTATGTTAAGGTGGTGACTTTCCTCGTGATTCGAGAAGAAGGGTTAGTAAAGGCAATGGGTGCATCGATAAATGTTTCCCCATGAGCGATCTTATGCAACAGGACAAGACGGTCACAAGTGCGTCGGAGAGCCAAACTTTTTAGCTGTAATTCATTATATAATGTAGGTGAAAAATGGCGATCATAACGCTTACATATAAACCTTATGGCTTTTTTCTGAATAGAATCAAGCATATCTTTGTCATTGGCATGATGCGGTGCCCATACGACAGACGCATACTCTAGGAGAGGCCTTATTAGAGATCTGTATGCTACTAGTTTACATTCCCTAGTTGCATCTCGAAGGTTTCTCTTTAGGTAACCCAGCTTTCTTAACGCCTTATTTGATATATTCAGAATGTGAGCATGCCATTTCAAGTCAGGGGTGAAAGTAACGCCGAGGTATTTGAAAGTGTCTACACTTTCGAGCTTGTGGTTACAACTAAAATATGAAAACTTTAACGGATGCTTTTTATTTGAGAAAGTCATTGAGACTGTTTTTTTGAAGTTCAGTGACATCTGCCATGTCTTACTCCACTCGCAAAAACGCTCGAAAACTTTATTTAACTGCAACTGATCTTGAGTGCCAGTCACATCAGAATATATGACACAGTCATCGGCATAAAGTCTCAATTTCACAGAAGTCCCAGCAGTTACTTTAACGACATCGTTTATATAGATGATGAAGAGTAATGGACCCAGTACCGATCCTTGTGGTACACCGGATGTAACAGTGACCTGAGATGAGTGAGCACGATTAAATGCAACAAATTGTGTTCTTGAGCTCAGATAGTCCTGTATCCAGTCTGTAAGTTTAGTGTCATGAATTAGTTCCTTGATTTAATGAGAAGTATTATGACATACTGTATCAAAGGCTTTCCTATAGTCAATGAAGATGGCATCAAGCTGCCCTCTGGCATTAAGTGTGGATGCAATATCGTGGGAGAATTCTAGTAATTGTGTCACCGTCGAAAAACCAGAACGAAAGCCATGTTGAGCACGTGAGAGAATATTCTGTTCAGACAAGTACTCGATGATATATTTATAGATGATGTGTTCCAGTAGTTTACAGGACGTTGATATTAATGAAATTGGCCTATAGTTGCACACACCTGTTTATTGCCATCCTTATGTATGGGAACGACCTTGGCGCACTTCCAGAGTAATGGGACAGTAGATGACTCAACAGACTTTGAAAAAATGACTGATAAATACCGAGAGGTCCATTCAGAATAACGTTTCAAAAACATATTAGGTATACCATCTGGCCCGGCGCTTTTCGTTGTATCAATTTTGAGTACAAGGTTACGAACGCCCGCAGTAGTAATTAGCATGCTTGGGAAAGGTGGTGGAGATGAGTTAGTAAAAAATGTGGGACTACGCCCATCATCACGTGTGAACACTGATTTAAAATAGTCATTAAATGCTTCAGAAATGCTAAGATTATCAGAGCATGGTTTATCAGAAATAATAAATGAGGAAGGACAGCTCTGACTTGGGGGATTGATGGCTTTCCAAAACTTTGACGGCCTGTCTTTCATGAACGACGACAAAGTATTATTAAAATAGAAGCTTTTCGCACTTGACATAGCAGATTTTAAACTACTTTTCAGTTTAGGTAACACAGAGGATTTTATTGGATTGCCAGGTTTGGAATGTTTGCGAAGACGCCTGATACGGCGAATCAGATGTATAATGTCGCGAGTGTACCAAGGATGCTTGGGATTGCGTTTATACACTTTGTTGGAATGCAATGAGCAATACAACGGCCAACAATTCCATTAAAGCGGTTCACTAGTACATCGACATGGTAATGGCTGGCGCTGTTTAAAAACTCATCAAAAGAGGATGCAAGTATCTCGATTATGGAGTTATCATCAGCGTGCTCGTAGTTCACAACAGCCTGGTGTGAAGGAAGGTTAGGTACAGTCGTTAAGAAATCAACTACGACACCTTTGTGATCCGACAGGCCTTCGACAATCTCACAATGATAGCCATATTCTTTGATATGCTCATTAACGAAAACAAGATCAAGAATTGCATTTTCGCGGGTTGCAGAAGAAACAATTTGCGTCAGGTCAAAAGAAATAGTTAAGTCAATCAAATAGTCACAGGTGACCTTGTGTTGGCCATGTGCTGATAGAGTCTTCAGTCTATGGCGGGGGTATTGAAGTCCCCAGTGATTAACATTTTGCAACCATTAATTTTTGTTTGGCTATATAATCCATGAGATCAGAAAAGATACCAAAACCCGCATCAGGTGGACGATAGACCGCTCCAATAGCCAGCGTAAGACCACAAATCCTAATTTTACACCAAATAGATCACAGTTGGTTACATCAGGAAGTACAGTTCAATGTCTTTTTTCACAAAGAGCGCAACTCCACCACCACGACGGCCACATCTATTTTCTCAGAACATTGTAACCTGGTGGTAAAATTTCTGAGTCCATGATATGTTCATTAAGCCAAGTTTCTGTTACGCATATTACAGAAGGATGATAGCATGCAACGAAGTGATGAAAGTCTTGAATCTTGTTAAGAATGCTACGGGCATTAATATTTGCTAAAGAAAAGTTATCAGAGCGGAGTCAAGTTCCAGGAGGCTGAGAAGATTGCTTCTTGGCTTGAATGATAGAGTCGCCCGCTTCGCTTAACACGTAACGTGTGTTATCTATCAGCAAGGAATCATACTGCAGACGAGAGGTGGTGGCATTTTTTCTTTGGCTAGCTGAAAGTTTCCAAAGGGCGCTGCGTACCTTTCTAACGCGCTCTGAGAAGTCCTCGTTTACATATATTTGTGCTCCTTTCAGCTTTCTGGCATTCTTAAAACAGCAAGTTTAGATCTGTAGTCCACAAATTTAAAATAGCAGGGCGGGGCTTTCCCCCTCTGCGCGCTCCAAGTCTGTGCCATCGTTCGATGTCGGTACATTCAAGACCAAGTTTATCAGACATTAGGCTCGTGAACAAATCAAGCAGCTGCCCGGGAGACTCAGAATGGTGTTCAGGCAGTCCGTAGACAATAATATTATTTCTACGGGACCTGTTTTCAAGTTCGTCAGAACGGTTGTCTAACTTCGACACCAAGTTAGCAAGATGAGTTACCGTTTTTTCAAGTTGTTCAACACGTGGAATTGCTTCCTTGGCTGATAATACCGAGGCCTCAAGCCTATTTAGCCTTTCTTCGAGGGAGGCGAACTTGGCTGTCCATGAAGAGAGCTCAGAACGGATTTTTCTTGTCCCTCGAGCAGCTGCGACAGTTTTTCGTTTAACTTGTCAGGGCCAGGATTGCTCTCAACATCGCCGGATAATAGCAACAAAATTCTACTGACAGAGAAGAACGATAATGCCGTCATAAGTGGGTCAGGCAGCAGCATTAGACATCGATCGTCGTTCCTATAGCAAGGGAAGTCGTATTTTGGCCCTACCTGTAAGACAGTGCAGACAAGCTTGAAGCAAGTGCACATTGTGCCGCCGCAAGACCCACTGAAGAGCGTAGCATTCGCTGTCGGCTTTATAGCAGGCCAGAAGTGGCCAGCTGGTGATGCTGAGGTAGCACGCCATGCGCGGATGGGCTCCCAAGAGTCCAAGTCACGCAAGTCAGGTGACTCAGTCCATAGATGATACGAATCCCGTATCAGACCATCCGATCCGGGGGGGACGAGCAGCTGCTCGAAGGGTGTCGATACACGATCATGCGCAGAAGCGGATTCCTGAAGACGACTGCTGGATTCGGTGCAAGCGGCAATCTGTAAGACAGTGCAGACAAGCTTGAACCAAGTGCACATTGTGCCGCCGCAAGACCCACTGAAGAGCGTAGCATTCGCTGTCGGCTTTATAGCAGGCCAGAAGTGGCCAGCTGGTGACGCTGAGGTAGCACGCCATGCGCGGATGGGCTCCCAAGAGTCCAAGTCACGCAAGTCAGGTGACTCAGTCCATAGATGATACGAATCCCGTATCAGACCATCCGATCCGGGGGGGGACGAGCAGCTGCTCGAAGGGTGTCGATACACGATCATGCGCAGAAGCGGATTCCTGAAGACGACTGCTGGATTCGGTGCAAGCGGCAATCTGTAAGACAGTGCAGACAAGCTTGAACCAAGTGCACATTGTGCCGCCGCAAGACCCGTGCCGCCGCAAGACCCAAGGTTGCATGTGGTTTCATGGATTCAGGTTCTTAACCTGCTGTATTCAACATGATCGCTTTGATGACATCTAGGTAGCATAATTAGGTCACAGTTAACCGACTCGAGTGATCACAACGCCGCTGGATTGTTCTGGGCTCTGTGCATGCATAAGAAAGAACCTGATGCGGTGTACTGGTAACATTAACATGACATGGCAATTACGGTGAGGTCACTGCAAGCATGCATTGCTTCTTTTTATTGTGGCTCTGTACAAATATGTGCGAGGAAACCACAACTATAAATACGAGATATTTTTTGCCTAAATTTGTTTGTCCTATATGTGTATCTATTTGTTGACCCACTGTTAGCATTGAAGATGCCAGTGCATGGTTCATACACAGTGTAGAGTGCAAGCTGTTTTTTTAACTTTTATTTGTTATCTGCATTGCATCCCGTAGCACTATCTCGACGTCACTGCAAAGCCGCACTTTGTGAGACCAGTGTTCAGCCCTTTGTAAAATAACCTGCAAGAGCCTGTTAATATACATAATTTTACGCGACAAGGATTCCATTATCTTCTACATAATATCGTTGCTGTCATTGCATAGCCATACTTTGTGAGACCCAGTGTTATGCGTATATTTAGTGCGAGATACCTTCACCACGTCTTTTTTTGTGTGTTTGTGTTTTAGTCACATATACGGGGTCCTAGCTATCTTTAGCCAAGGGTTAAAAAATACAACATTAGAGGCAGGTGAGTGAAATCAGTTGCAAATTGCTGACAGCCACCTTGCGCACTACAGACAATTTTCTGTTACGTAATTGATTAATTTATCAATTAGGATTATTTAATTTAGTTGCTAATATTGGCTTTAGGCAAGAAATGCAACTGGCAAAGTTCGAGAGCGTCTTCAGAAACCCCCATTGCATAATTTGCGATAAAGAAAGTCTCACGTATACAATTTTTCCCAAGCTGCAAAAAGAACCACGTGGTTAAGCCACAGAGAGCAGGATCACGTGGTTCTTTTTGCAGCTTGGAAAACACGTATATGATAGACTGTCTTTATCGCAAATAATGCAATGGGGGTTTCTGAAGACACTCTCGAACTTTGCAAGTCGCATTTCTTGCCTAAAGTCAATATTTAGCAATTTAATTCATTAATCTAATTAACAAATTAATCAATTACGGAACAGAAAATTGTCTGTGGTGCGCAAGGCGGCTGTCAGCAATTCGCAATTGATTTCACTCGCCTGCCTTTAATATTGTAATTTTCAACCCTTGGCTAAAGATAGCTGGGACACCCAGTATATTGCTGAACCGAGAACATTTCCTGCTGCAGGAAAGTGTGCCTTAGCGAAGTATCCCAATCAGTTTCTACATTGGGTATACATGCTGATGTTGCATGCCGTAGTTCTACTTTAATAGATTAACTTTCTGTGCAGTCCTTGCTCTGGGTATGCCTACAGATAATGTGTCATTGCTATCAGTCTATATATTCATGACATCCAATGAAAGAGCCCATCTGTTTTGCATCATGTGGATTACTGTTTATTGTTGGAAACATGCCATTTCATGTCTATACAAAATGTGTGTGTACCTTGTGCCCGGTATTTGTTCACTTCTATTCTGTCCTTTAGGTTGCAGTATTGTAGTTCGGTGTAAGCGTAGTCAATTTATTCCAGTAATTCTGTTTTCTTCAGAAAAAAATGTAACATCACTGTTTAGGTGGACAAGTAAACAAGTTAAGGGCAGATTACTTAGTAAAGGAACACTAGACTTTATGTTGTGTAAGTGACTTCAAGGTGCATTTATTATTTCGCTTCTGTACTATTTACTGATGCTGAAATTAACTGTAACTTATTGTTATTTCAATTCTTGTGGGTCCTTACCGGCTTTTAGTTCATGTTCATATGCTAGGGTCTGCTGTGCCAGGTGTTATGCAACAAGTGATGTGTTTAAAGTATGTTAATAAAAATGTTGATCTGCTTTATGTGCAAGTCTATGCCTCAGTCAGATGTCATGAAAAGCGGCACAAGTCTTATTAAAGGCTATATGCATTATTTCTGATTGTGTACCAATGCAATCAACATTAATGATGTTGAACTTGCTGGGGATGCTATGGGTGTTGTGAATGGGCTGCTGCTGTGGATCTTGTGCCCTGTGCTAATATGTTGCACATCCAACTGTTACCAGTGAGACTGTCCTATTTTGCCTTGGGTACGTATTAGTGAACGCAACAGCACAGTAAAGCAAGTGACGAATGGTTCATAAATTGGTGCTCTGATTCTGAATAGAGTAAACCTCTAAAGGCATGGAAAAAAGCTGAAGTATGACAAGCGATACACAACAAAAACCAACTCATACTTCTCCATTTCAATGCTTCAGAAGCGTACTCCTAAAAACCTATGCACCATGCTTCACTTTCTTACTGTGCTATTGAGCACAAATATGTGCCTCAAAGCAACTAAAGACCTCTTACTGGTAAGTTTCCATGGGTGAAACATATTACCTCAAGACACAACATCTCAGCAAGAGCCCATTCAACATATTTAATGTAAGTTACATGGTGTGCAGTCAATAAAGTATGAGAACTGCTTCCACGTGCACCAAATTAGCCAAAATATGCATGATAAAGGCATGTTATTAACTTGAATAGTCGAACTGTTAATTTAGATATTAGGCTGTTATTGTGGAACTGAATGATGCATGTAGTTTTATTAACCGTATGTGCCCAGGTCCTACATATAGGACGCTTCTTTGATGCACTCCCCAGTACATCGCTATTTCTTTAGTGATGAGTAGCGCCACCTACAGCACATCAAGCAGGCCTCAATGAGGCCTGCTTGATGTGCGGTAGGCGGCGCTAGTCATCAGCTAAAGAAATAGCGATGTTAGAGTGCAAAAGAAGCGTCCTATATGTAGGGACACTGGGATATAGGGTTAATTAAGGCTTCAAAAATTCGGATTTATCACGGATGTCCGCATTTAAAATCGACAAGTGTCCCGTGGACGTTCGTCTAAATTATTGAGTCCAGCGGACGTCTGAATATCCGTGAAAGACGTGTCCAGGACGTCCAGTTTAACGCCTTTAGGGGCGAAGCTCCTTATAGCGGCACCCGTTCGTCCTCGTAGCGTAGTATGTAACCAGTCTTACGCTTTGACCTGCAAGGTGGTGCCGGTGGGAGATTTTTCTGTGCGTTGTTGAACAATAAAAAATTCGCAGCGTTAGCTAAAAGCCGACTTCTTCGGCTCTCATTCCCATTAGCAGCCATTCTTACCTCCAAGGTAGTGCTGGTGAGATTCTCCTGTGCGTGATTAAACAATAAAAATTTTGTTCAAAACGCGTTGATTGATGAAATAAACCAACAAAAGACGCCAGGTGTTTTGTAAAAGCAAAACGAAAGAACGCCAGATGTTTTAAAAGCAAAACGAAAAGACGCAGCTGTAACGAAAGACGTCAGATGTTTTCTAAGCAATGATTTTCTAAACAATGAAAATTCACAGCGTAATGTAAAATTAAAGTGCGCTGCAAGTCGTCAATAACTCATCGAACCTTAGTATAAACGCGCCCGATCTCACGTCGGTGATGATGTACTGGGCAGAATCACGGAAGATTCACGGTTTACGATGAACCTCCGCAGCTTCGCCCACTCATCATCATTCACTCCGTGGATATGCTGTGATTTTTTGTGTGCGCGGGACGGTCCGTCAGATATCCGCCGTACGTCATTGGGATGTGTACGGATGTCCACTGGACTCACGAACATCCGGCACTGAACATCCATCGGATGTAATGGGGATTGTTTGTGGTCCATTGGGGTGCCCTTAGTCAAAAAATTACACCATTTCCCGCTAAAGGGGCCATGAAGCGATGCGAAGCCGGAGCACTTGCACGATCGCGTCCGTTTGGAGTTCTTTGGGCATGCTACCGACCTCGCGTCGGCAACGTGAAGAGGAACGCTACGCGCGTTTGTCTTCCCTCTAGCCTGGCCGTTAATTCGCACAGGGCGAGCGGCGAACGCAGTCGGCAGGCGTGCGAGAGGGGGGCAGCGTGGAGAGGAGGAGAGAGGGGGAGGGAGCGCATGCGTGGTGCTCATCGCGGCTTTGCGCAGGAGAGAATTTCGGCAGTAGCCGCGTTTCAGAGGAAGAGTGGAAAGGGGGAGGGGAGAGGGAAAGTGGAGAGGAGAGGGGGAGAGGAGGAGAGGGTAGCGGAGAGGGGAAGAGTGGAGAGGGTATGCGCATGCGCAGCAGGGTGGTCACGCCGCACCCACCACACCACCGGATTGAACTCCGCCATAAGGTACTTCGCATCTAAAAGTGGCCCTTCCCAAAGAAAGCAGCAAGGATGCACCTTTATTCGTGCGTCCATAAATCAAGCCACTGCATTTCCGTGGTTAAATCCTCAACGTCTCGCACGCACGTAGAGCCACGTAGAGCCCTAGGTACATTACTTGAAATTCCTAGGGACAGCACCAAAAAATGGTCTGGCAAACGCGGGCATGTGTGGTTTTGCTTTTAGACGAGCGTTTTTCCACGACTCCATCCGGGTAAACGGATCTGGGGACATTTTCCCGTGCTTCTTGAGATTCCCTAGTCTGGGTACTACCTAGGAACACGTGCAATGCTCTTTTAAATGCGAAGCATTTTAGCGGAACCTATGACACTTGAGCGTTTCTATCTACGTATCATCGATCTATCTATCTATCTAGCCGCTACCGTCTGGGTGCTCTAATGATCGCCTAACTTGGTGTACCAAAAATTGCATGGAGGGTAAGCGGATGACGATATGATTGCCGGGTCATGAAGGAATAACGTTAAAATCCTGTCGGACGTCGTCAAACCCTTTCCATGGACAGGGTGGCACATACCCGTTTACCATGGGCTGCGGTGTAGGGTATGCGCCACAGGTGATTGACAGTATATCTAACCAGGAACGGCGAGAAACAGACATTGGTTACTTAAATGCTAAAGCGTAAGGAAAACCAACATCGGAAGCCTTGACTAAACGAATGAAAGAGATGAAAATTAGGATCGCAGGAATCGAACCAAGCATTATGGTGGCAATCAGGTATTCTACCACTAAGCCACGCCAGGTCTATAAAGTGGTTTGGAAAAATAGCCTACGCAGGCGTAATATCGGGTCCAACGTCAATTGTCATTGTGGTGCTGGCTATCTAATTTTACAAGAAAGCAATAAAACTACATGATACTCCTACAATATATACTCCTACGATACAGGCGTCATATCAGATTAAGGTCTGTAGTTCCATTGTTGGCTCCTCTTTTATAGCACTCTAATAAACATTACGTTCGTATTCCTATGATTCAGCAAGCTATATTGAAGCATTGCTCGACCCCGGGGGAATATATGAACGAAAGTTACATATGATATCCTCATCATCACACCGTAAAGTGCACTTCGTCCACCAGAACGGCGCAGTGTCATCTTCATTTCTTACGAGGCTGGGCGATGGCCTCATGCTGACCGAGGATGATGCCAGATTGATTGACAGCCGCTTTGTAGACTAGGCTACGTAGGCCACATACACCCAGGTAGTCTACGAATACGACAAACACCATCCACTGATGCTGATCTAGGTAGCACTATCCAGGCCTACCAGCCTCGACGGCCTATACCTCACCAACGCGATGGGTGGCTTCAGGTTCCGACATGTCGCTGGCTCTGTCGACAGACAATTTGTCGACGAAATGACCGAGGTATCCACGAATTCCAACAGCTCTACTATACCACATACTTCACTACACATGGACCCCTCGTCACCACGATCCCGACCGGATCCTATAACAAGTCATGACTCACTGGTGACTCACTGGTGCTCACTGATCACGGTGATGATGCCCTTGTTGAAGAACTGTCACGAACTTCTTGCTCACATGTACATGGGTTCGTGAAACGTGCGTGCCTTCTCGGGACACGTATAAGCACTACATATCAGCTTACCGCTTCTGGTGTTGGTAATACCCACGTTCCATACCAAACCGTAAACTGGTTATATACTGATATGCGGCTCTTCAACATATATATGTGTGCGTATAAAATTTATACAAATCTTTAGCGTCATTTTATAACGTGTCGCTGAGTAAAAAAAGTTACGCCAAAGTCCCCTAGCCACCGCATGCTTCGCATAACATCGACTCCCACGGTACGTGAGATCTGCCGAATTTTTATCCCTAGGAGAGCGTTGCTGCTCGTCGTTTGCGGGTTGGCGCGCGAGGTTTGTGTTGTTGTTGACGTTAATGGAGGACGGCGCGTCCGTGCTCGCCGGCCGGGTGTGTATGATCCCATGTAGCCCTGTCGCGCTATGGTAGCCGCCATAGTCGCACTGTCACTTACCGTCCGTCCTTGTCTTTAATCCCGTCGAACGCCTCGAGATGCGTTTTCTTTGCCATTGTCAGTGTAGCTGAGAATATTGTGTGTTTCTGGAAATTGGCATGAACGAAAGCACTTCGCTGATCGTTATACCGGTGTCACACGGGCAATTGATCGTGATCACGACCGATCGGGATTGGGCTCGATCCGGATGAGGTGTACCTACACGGTCACTTTTAATTGCTATCAGCGATCTGCGCATCGATATCTGGCTCCCAGATCGCGATTTGACTGATGTATGCGTCAAACTCGATGCGGGCGGATTAGTCTGGACCGAGCAGCAGCAATGATTGATGATCGCGATCAAGAAATCCGGTCTGGATCAACCTTGACTGCGATCAAAAGTGCCTGCGTGTCACCGGTATTACTTGCAATAGCTATTCTGCCCGCGCATGTGATTGAGTTTTAATATAGTTGATGCTAAAAATCTAGGGCACGTGCACTCAAAGTAATGAAAGTGTCCATGCTTCTATAAAAAAAGAGCCGAGCAGGATCCTTAGACGCCAGGTGGCAATAAGAAATAATTGCAACTGCTGGTTACATCACATTGCTAGTGTTCAATATTTGGACATACAATGACAAGGATACGTCTACATGGTGAGTAGATAAAGAGAAGCGAAATGTTTTGAGAAGCAGCATGACTGCTTTCATTCATGTTGTCGCACGGGTGTATCAGTGGTGTGAATGCACCTGCAACTTTGTTTCTACAGTTGGTGGTTGTAAAGGTGCACCTTTTTTAGGACAAGTTTTCCTTTGGTCATGAGACTTTACAACTGGCTTAATGCAAAATGTGAAGTTAAATGCACCATTATTAGATTAGATGGTACATTTAACTTCTAGATGGGTGACACACTTCTATAGGCATGGGATACTTCATTTGGTTCAGTTCAGCCCAGCACTGTAACTTTCACCATTCCACGAATGCACGCCTTCAATTGCTACTGCACTTTCTTCTACCTACAACTGCCATTTGCAGACTAGAGCAGATGCACACAACCAACAACATTTGTAGCTACAAATGCTTGCTCCTTGTTATACTGAAATTAGTTTTTTTTTCATATATTGCTCTTGTACTTGACATCAAAACAACAGAAATGGGAATGTCACTTGTGCTGTTTGGTTTGTTTCTTTACTGAGAACCTGTGACCTTTGACTATTGTGTTGCTTCATCCCTCGACCTTTGCTTTTGCGATGCTCTGTCACAAGAGTGTACATGCCTGTCTGTTGCCGATTCCGCATATGCTGCTTTAATGGTTCACAAAGTGACACACATGAATGGTTTATCGTGTACTTTCAGCATTTTTTTTTACATTCACACAAATGGAAAAATATAGTTGTTTTCAAATTGCAGCTACCCACCTACCAACAAAGCCACATATACCTGTACCCTCTAAACAAGGAAGCATGACGTGTCAGTTAATAAGGCAAGGACCAATGTTAATGGAGTGTGGAAATTTTTTCTCACCATGTCTCCTTTCTTGTTGATTTCTCTTGTCATAAATGCTTGCATCTTGGCTGTTCTCACTTTATGTGTGCTTACTGGTATGAAGTTTATTTTGTGCCATTGAGAGCTGTTTTCACTGAATATAGCCCGTTTAAGGCAGTTGCTAATATTTTCCTGTGATAGCCAGCCCGAATGACAAGCAGGAAACCATGCAGGACATGTGGTTCTTTTTCATTTGACACTGCAGTGAGCTTCGACAGCTTTTGGGAACCCGACAGCGGTGACTGCAATAACGATTTGTGTGCAGGAGGATCACCATTTGTTTTTGACTGCCTGCACGGGAAGGTAGGACGTAGTATATGATGTCACAAACACAGGGTGGTACACATTCGAAGGTGTAATACGGGTCTCGCTAAAGAATGTTTAACCCTTTGAGGTACAAAGCATGAGTTGGCAGTAAGCGTTCCATCTTCGTCGTCTCTGTGTACCCTGTCCTCTTCGTGCTGCACCACCTTAATGAAAAATTTTGGCCGCTGTTGAGCCGCACATTAAAAAACATGCCCGACAAGCAATTTTTGATCGGCAATGGGAAGGATATAATTACAGAGCTCGTGCAGAAGTACAAGGAATCAATCGAAAAAAAAAAAGATTGGACACAGTGTCACTGACAAAGTACTGCAGAGATGCATTTAAGGCGGAAAGTTGGGCTAGTTGGTAACGTGAATAATAGGACATGTTTACTAGCGAAAAAAGACGTGGACGAGACGTGTCCTGTATTCCTTCTTCTCGTCCACGTCTTTTTTCGCTAGTAAACATGTCCTATTACTGCAGAGAAGCACCCTTTTAGTGCGAGGAGCGAGGTAAGGAGGCACGAAGGTTGCCCTAGTGCTACCTTAACTCAAGAGAGCACCAAGGAAGGCCTCAGTGAGGGAACCTTGGTAAGAAGCGTTATAGAATACGGAAAGGCGTCCTGAAGCAGTTATGGCCTCCTCGCTGAGGCAACGAGCATTTCAGAATACGGGGCTTACTTCAACATTAAAGGCTTGCTAATCTGAAGCACTGAATCAGTTTTTTGATAAAGTAATCAAGGACTTTTACTCGCCTTGGTTTCATGGCAGTATGTTATTAAGAGGGAAAAGAATGGTACAAAATGCTTTTTTTTAACTTTGCACCAAAAACTCTCAGTTCTTCAGTGTTCTCAAAACCATGTGGCCTGAATAGAAATTGCCACGAGCTCAGAAATTATTTTGTTTTAGTGGTGTAACAAGTGATGCACTGCATGTAAATTCGTTTCCTGAAATTTTAGCCTTCATTGAAATACTGGCCACAGACAATTACGAGCACTTATTACAGAAGATGCACTTCAAAGACCCATAGGCAAGGCCATACTCGCCAATTATTTTCGGCAAAAGTTCTGTGGGAATAGAGACACACTTAAAAGATTCGTATTAACTTAAGGTCGGAGTGTCACCTAGGAAGTGCTTTGAAGCATGAGCTTCACGAGTAAACCCACTATCAACATTGGAACAACAGGTTGCCCATATCCAAATTTGCCGAGAAATGAGTGTTGCTGAGAAACGGTAATAAAGAATAAGTGTATTTATTGCATGACATATGTTGCACAGTGAGGTTATTTCAGAGTTTAATTACAGAATAATTGTTGCCATGCGAGTGCATGTATAATTCCTGATAGCCAGCACACTTTGCATTGTGTTCAGCTTAGCTTCAGGCACATGCAAGTGGGCATTGCATTAATAGACCGAAAAGCAGTCATTTATACTACTTGTACATGAAAAAAAAATTGCCTTTAGTACCTCTCATTACTATACAAAATGCACAAGGCGCCGTAATTGCCTGCCACCAGCACATTTTGTGAAACAAGCTGTTGTTTAGAGCGAAGAATTCTTTTTATGCTAAGCACATCTTATGCGGTAATAAATTTTTTGATGAAAAGCAAGAGCAAGCAAGACTCAAGAGAAGAATACACTACATCATCAACATGCTGCATGTGCACGTGTGCTGTTCATCATGCAGGATTTACCCCAGAACATTAGCCTTTAAAGGTTCACTTTTGCTGGCCTCTCGTTGATGCGCTGTGGCTTGTCACTCATCCATGCTTCCATGTAGTGTGGCAACTGAAATTTGTCCATAAAAGACAATTATTGAAGCCACTCCCAGTGTTTTGTGTTCATAAACTGTAGATGGCACAGAATGATATGTCATGATGTAAGCTGAGTAATGTCAGTCACTGTCTACGCATGCTTGCAGTGCAGAATGCACAGATTCGTTAAAGGAGTACTGACATGATTTTGAAGTGCAGCAAAACGGACGTTTTTGGTTTCCTTGGCATGTAGTGTTAACGCTCTCACACCGCATCCGGGAAACACGTATAACTATTTAAGTTTGATTTTAAAGTTTTCATCTCCCAGCATCTGCAAGGCAGCTTCACCGCATGGAGAGCCCTATGACGTTTCAAGTCAGCTCACTTGGTTTGCGAAGTCTGGGTTCTGCATGCAGCCTAAATCACAGAAATCGCTGTCGGAGGCACTAGACGACAGTTCACTCATCATGAACCACGTTCGACTGGCAGCAAAGGACAGCAGGTGCATATTTCGTGGGTTGCAGTCTGCCCGTGACGTCACGGGCAGACTTGACACGTCACTATGAAGCCGCCCTCTCGAAACCGATACTGCTGGTTGAACGAAGCGGTATTAAAAATATATGCAATGCATCCCCAGGCACCACGAGACTCTTTTTAGGGTACTCGACACCCGTGCTTTCATTTAGAGCAACGACCCGAAAAATTTTAAAATTCATGTCATTTTAGTTATGCAGTGAAGCTTTGCGATGAATTGTGGTAAAACACAAGCTAAGAAGGTCACTACAGTGGAAAACTTTTTGAGACCATGGTTGTGCAATAAGAGACCTGTCCCACACATACGCAATAACTTTGGTGAAAGTAATGCGATAAGCATTCTTTTTATGACGTATGTGGCAAGGCAACCCAAAGTGACATCAAAGAGTTTTATTGCATGGGACATACAGGTGTACGTTAAAGAACCCCAGGTGGTCAAAATTTCCGGAGCCCTCCACTACGGCGTCTTTCATAATCATATGATTGTTTTGGGACGTTATACCCAGATATTATTACCATGCATGGGACTGCATAGCTCCACATACCCAGTAACACTTGTTTGCAGGAAATGAGCTGACAGCCCATATGCAGCTACATACAGATTTTTAATAAAAATGCCATGACTGTCACGCCTCATCTTTACAAAGGAACTCTATGCAGAGGTGGAAAAACTTTGGTGCACCTAAAGTTCTGCTGAAATGAGCAATTAACATACACTCATTAATAGCACTTTAATTCTTAATTCGAGGGCAGTTGTTTATATGGAAAAATTGTAGCACGTGACAATTTATGGCATACCCATTTTTTAAAAATCCTGAAAAACACACTTCATTTGCGATATTAATCATCAAACTGAGGGCTCCAATCCAGGCGATATTGAAACTGAGCACTCCAGGCGCACAGGAAATGCACCAGCTTTTATGTCAGAATGGAAGCTCATGTGACAAACTTTGAAAAAAGGCGCGTCGCAGCAGATTCTGGTAAGGAAAAACAACAAGTTGATGTAATCGGGGTTCTGCCCAGAGGACCGGAGCCAGCAAGAGTCCCGGGGAGATGTCGAGGAGAGGAGCCCGGAGCTGTTAACAGTTGACGTTTATTACATTATTTACAGGTAGCGTGTTGCTACATGATGGGGTTAGCATCATGGAAGCTCTCGAGCTTCTGGGAGCTTCTCGGAGCTTGTAAGAGCTTGAGAGAACTTGTGAGAGCTCCCCGGGAGCGCATCGGCGCTCGCATTTTATGTCCTGGCCTTCCCAGGGTTCCCTGTAGGAAAAAACAATGGAGGCGAGGACAGTCCAATGAAAATTTCCATCTTCACCTCCGCCCCCAAAAGGGGAAGGTGAAACGCCGCCTCCTTCCCAACCAACGAAAGGAGAAAGAGGCACATCCAGTTCGTCCCATGGCGAGGGAAAAACACTGCCCACCGCGCACTACACGGCACAGCACGAAGACGTTGAGTCTTGCGTGGAAGTCAATTTCGTAGTCTGTTGCAATGATGGGTATGCAGCGCCAGGTAGACCACGAATTGTGGAAAACAGCGGCAACAAGGCGCCACGGGGGAACGTGGGAAATGCATCCGCAGACGGTTCCCAGACGCTGGGCCCTTTGTCCGGGGCACCTTGACGACGAAGCAAGCCGCCTCGACGGCCAACAACTCTTCCTAATCTGTCAGTCGGTCAGGCGTGCCCAAAGGGTTTTACGAGGGGCGCAGACAACCTGAGAATATTAGACGAACGACCTTCGTGTTGTCGCCGCTCTTGGGGCATCTCTGGAACCGCTGACCCGGAAGAAATCAGGGTAGTCTTAGCCGCAACGTCTCATGCGTCAAAGCGGCGCCAAGCCAGGCAGGCCGATCATAACAAAGTATTCCCAATTATACTAGCGCGCTTGCAAACGCTCCGAAAGTGAGCCCACATGTTTAAAGAAAAGTCTAATAGTAGCAGGGGTTGAGTAGCAGTAGAGTGCAAATTATAAGCGGCAAGATATGTTACACTTTAATAAAATTTGCCAAGCTTAGCTCTATAAACCCATATAAGATGTCTTTAAATAAAAAAAAAGACATTGACTGGGCTGCAGGTAATAGGCACACTCCAATTTGAAGTATTTCATAAAATGACAAACTAACTTTGTAGCTGTCACAAAAAGCATGTTTGTTCCTCCACAGCGCACCAGTGATATTTACAGTGGTCAAATAAAACATTCCTAAAAAAATAAGCTGTGAGCAGTTGCAGAAACGATGCAGTTCTACCTCATCGGGCTTTCAAGATGGAAACCCTCCAATTCAGGTGTATTTTCTAATTTTCTACATGTGAACATGAGTCTTTCCATTTCCACACAGTTGCCATACTGTCTAGTTCAATTTTGCTTGCCAAACCCACGCCATTTTGACTTTTTTTTCTTATTTTGACTGGATGAGATCAGAGGTGCAGAGCAGGGTCCTTCATTCTGATTAGTGGAGTTCTTATAAATGCTTCTTTTAACTCTCCCGAAAGGCTTGAGTTCAACCACTATCACTCCTAAATGGCTAAACAGATGGCGCTCCTCTGTCTCTGCTTTGTACTTCCATTTTCCAAACATTGTGCCAATAACAACATGTTAAACAAACATGGCTAAGCAGATTCACTTAGAACCTTACATATCAAGGAGAATACGTGTAACAAAACACAATGTGACGACAGAAGGTAAAAAAGCACACTTGCTAGTGCAGATTAAGTACGAAACGAATAACTGGAAGCAGTGTGAAAAAAAAACGAGGACAAAGATGAGGAACAAACACAAGATGAGCGTTGAACTTCCAACTGAAATTTTATTGAAAAATCACCACGGTCACAAGAAAAACGTGCCAACATTAAACAAAGATGATAGAAATCCATAGAAAGAGACATAAACATATAGAAAGAAACAGACACGAAAAAGAGATAGAAAAACAGAGAAGCACTCGTCCTGTTGAGTTTGTTCGTCATCTTTGTCCTCATTTTTTTGTACTGCTTAAAGTTCTTTGCAAGATGGACTGACTCGCTCAAACCAACAAGTTGTTGCTATAACAAATAAAAAAAAATTTCATAGGCAATGTCTTGCTCTTAGCCAATGTTCTATAGCTCTTTTTTGCAAGGTGGTGTTTAATGTCAGTGTCCAGACACATGCTAAGCCACACCTCAAAACAATAGAATCACACCTCGTAGAACTTAAAGGAGCCATTGAAATTAACTAGAGAGTGTCATGCTACTATCAATAATGCGAGGCATGAGACGGGTGCCACATTTCCACGGAATATTTAGAATAACCAGTCACAAGAAACTGTAGAGATACTACTGCACATGCAGCAAGACTGGCACAGCTCAATTGCGCAGGTGCCATCATGATATCAGGAGAACCAGACTTGTGCAAGTAATATAGCTAACTGCATACTATATTTTATTTTTTTATTGTTGGAGTTTAATGTCCCAAAACCACGATATGATTATGAGGGACACGGTAGTGGAGGGCTCTGGAAATTTCGACCACCTGTGGTTCTTTAACGTGCACCTCAATCTAAGCACACGGGCCTCAAGCATTTTTACCTTCATCGAAAATGCGGTCGGGATCGATCCCGAGACCTGCGGGTCAGCAGTCGAGCACCATAACCACTAGACCACCGTGGCAGGTCTAGTTCACTGCAGGCTGGGGTATGTGATAGTCACATGCATCTCTTTGCGCAGCGCTTTTTCAATAGTGTACAGGTTTTTTGTTTCCCATGAACAGTAACAGTAATAAACGGTGCACATGTATATGATTCCTACTTTATAATTGGTGCGACACGACGCATAAATGTGCTGAG
Organism: Rhipicephalus sanguineus; assembly: GCF_013339695.2. NCBI lineage: Eukaryota > Metazoa > Arthropoda > Arachnida > Ixodida > Ixodidae > Rhipicephalus > Rhipicephalus sanguineus. The sequence continues at coordinate 26,999 of NW_023615287.1, forward strand.
AATTCAACATTTCAAGAACATCAATAACGTAATGTGAAAAGCCATACAGTGCACATCACAACATGTACCAATATTTGTTCCAAGAGTCAATCTAGTTGATTATCAATAGCGTGCACATTTGCAGTTGGCTACCGCCGTACATTTCTTTCAACAGAAAACATTTGCGCTTCGTCTGTGCAGTTTCACCCCTACATCTCTCCTACTTTGCAGCAGTGCTCTTCAAGCACAAGTATTTGAGGAGCTTTTGCCAACAAAAATGAACAAAACAGGAGTTAAAAAACATTCCTGCTTTATTTTATGGCCTGGCATTCACTATTTTTCAGTGCGAAAACGTGAACTCCGTGTGACGGACCAGCACAGGTTCTGTGCAGCTTTTCTATTTTTGTATGACCGCTGCTTCTTGGTAAGCTGGAACCACCACCATAGGAAAAGACACACAAGTACGCGCGCTACTTAGTTCACCCGCACATTTTCATTTCCTTAGTGACCGAGCAAGGGCTTCTACTGCCAGCTCGATTTACTTCTGTGACGCTAGACAGGTTCTGTGCACGTAAACGGCAGAACGAGATCCTCGAAAATTCTGCGATACTGCTCACAACTCCAGCTATGCGCCACCATAAGCTTCATGCACGAAGTCCGCTGATAGACGCCATCATTATTGAACTACAAATTTGACTTGCACCTCTATCAGTAACGGTTTAAAAAATAAGGCAGAATATAAGCGCCTACCTTCTTGCCTCACTGTGCACACCAACACATCAAGGTCCTTCCAGGAGCATGAAGCCGGGTGCTGGGGGGGGGGGGGGGGGGGCGTTGTAACATTAGCTTCGGTGAGTTTCACTACTTGAATTCGAAATTCTATTAGAAATTGGATAAATTGACGCCGCGTTTGGCTTTTCCGTCACTTTGGAGGCGGCCATGTTGGTTTAAATTGCTTAGGATATGGATCGAATTGGCTACGGATGCGCGCGCCCCTTGCCAAAGTCGCAATAATGAAACGAAAAAAAGAGATTATTGCTGTTTGAGCGAAGGCGATTTGCTTTCGTGCACTCGCCAAAAATACACTCAGTTCGTTATTGATCAAAGTAGCACGCTCAACTCGCACTCGCGCACCAGACTCGAGGCACGGGGAAACAAAAAAATACACACACACTGGGCGCTAACCTTGAACTGATTTTTAATTGCAGGAACACAGCACACAAATATGCTTCAATGGACTAACACACCACGTGTTCAGAGCATCCTGATAACGACATCCGCTTTGATATCACAATTCCATATGTCACTGGGCTTATACTTATTGATAGCTTTAATAGCTAAGCAAATTCTATTTATCTATGCCCACCCACTTATCTGTTGTTGTTTCTTTATCCAGTCTTTTGTGGTTCAAGAGATGTTGCTTACTTCTTGCATTGATGCTTTACCTCCAACTTCGATTGCAGATCCAGAAATCGGTCTAGTTGTGGTTTCCTCTATGTATTTTGTTTCTTTTTGTTCTAAGGTGTCGTATTTGTTTTCTAGGGGAATTCTAAAGTGTTCTGTTTTTTTCCTGGCTATACCTGGGTTGGCCTGTGCATTAGTGGTTATTTTTGTGTGTGTGTGTTCTTCAAACTGGGGGCAAGGATTGCACTCACTAGCCTATGATCGCTGCATTTTACATATCTATACCCTGTAGCTATCAGATGAATGAGCTCACTAAGACATTTAAACATTTTTTTAATGATCAAGTGACTGGGACAAACTACCACCAGTCCACAAAGAGAATGAGAACTATGAATCTTGAACTGTAACACACCTGTATGGTTCCATGTCGTACATTTTTTTATGATGTTGATGCGTGTGAATGATATGTTTTTATTGATCATTGTTTATTCTTATTGTGTATTCGTTAGCCTTGTGCTTCGTGTGTTTATTAAACCAACTATTTTTTTTCTACGTTCATTACTTATTTACACGCACACAACACACATGCACACACATCCACATATACCTAACAGAATGGCTGATTGGGTGAGTTGGTAATTCATGATACTTGAAATATGAGGGCGTTACTACACAGGAACTTAAGTATCATATATAACTACTTCTGGTCATTTGCCCTGCTGTTCTGGGCTCAAGGCCTGCAGTATCCTGCTAACAGATAAAACAAAACTTCTACTCCATTTTGTGATGTGTTTATATCTGCTTACCTATTGTGAAGCAAGTTTTTACGAACTCACTGGAAAGGTAAAGAGCATGCTTGATACTGGCTGTTGGGTGTGTGCCCAATTCTTGCAGATTTATATGTTGCGTTCCCCAAAGCAACTCTGCCTACGCAAAGCCCCAAACCTTGCTTGTGCTTGTCTGTAATGTCGTTTGGGTTTTTCAGTACTCCCTGCAGGCCTGCATGGGCAACTTTTTACACTAACAAAATGGCTAGGTGGGCTAGTTGGTAACGCATGATTAAAAACTTTGAGCGCGCAAAAGGACGTAGGACCAGAAGAAACACACACCACAATTTTTACACTAATATGAAAAATATAAAAGTCTTAGTTAGAGCATGTGGTGACAGCATCATGGTGTCAAATAATTTGCAGTACCGATGCCACTTGTCTATTAAACTTTGTGCATGCTAATAAATGCATTAAAAAGTGTGTAATCATGCAGGGTGGTCATTTCAACACCTGCGGTATGGCAAGTGATTTATAACTTTTACAAACCTTTACGAGTCGTGTGTGGCATGCCGCGTGACATTCAGAGTTTTTAGTTTTATAGATGCAAGCTATCCCTCCTATAGCATTTCGCACTTTTCCTTATTTATTCTTTATTTTTTGCATCGCGCATAAAAAATGGGATGAGACAGTAAATTTTCATCCTTCCTGAATCTTTTACCGTAAGCTGCATTAAAATCGAATAATTTGCAGGAAAACTACAGCCCAATGAAACAGGTCAGTTCTAATAGAATCACCATGCACATTTGAATAAATGTCTAGCTGGCATAATTTCACTGCCACGGCAATAGCAGCTTTGCTGGATGCATTAGGCAGCGTTTTGAGAATATGACACCGATTTCCTCACTCAGACTTTTCAGACAAGCGGTGAAAAACACAATACCGGTGTCACACACCCCCTTTCGATCACAATCGGGCCTGATCCACATCGAATTTCTTGATCATGATTGGGTCTTTAACTCAAGGTGAAGAAGGCGGCCATCGCTGTTCATAAATTTAATACCCATAGGGCTCAAACGCGATGTAAACGCGGTGTCTAGCGTTACGCCCAGACGTAACGATTAACAGTTGCTAAAGTAACGTCCAGGGTGTCGCTCACGGAGCGCACTTGACTCTCACTTCACCAGCATACGTGGATTGTCACTCGGGGAGACAGTATCGCTGAGCCCGCAGCGCATTCACTGTGAACACGCGTCCCGGACGCAACACGTGCACTCCGCCTCTTTCAGCTACGCTACTATAAGTATAAATGCGTACCCACATGCAAAAAGTTCGTCGTCTACAAGATAGACATCTTCAGAAATTGCGAAGCCCTTTAACTAAAGCAAGGGGCAATCTCGAAGCGTTCGATGGGTGTAAAAACTGGAACGGACGGAAAGTAACAGCGTGACAGGAGTATCATACACACCTTGGCCGCAGATCACCATCCGCGCGCGCACAAACTTTCTATTCGTAGACAAGTTTAACACGCGTCATCAACAAGCAGCTGGGTCTCTTAGGGATAAACAGTTGCCTAGGTAGTACCCAGACGTAGAGGGATTTTCAAGGAGCAAGCGGACGAAAAGTCCTCAGATCTCAAGTTACCCGGATGGAGTCTGTGAGAAAAGAGACGTCGCTCCCGATAGGACTAGGAGGCTATGGTAGCTATGGTGCAGTGGCTATGTAGCTATGGGGAGAGGTTCTTTGCAGTACATTCCACATGGGTCTCCTTTGCGCATGCGTGGCCACGCCTGGCAACCATGGGCAGCGCGCGCTGGCACCTAAAGTCCCTAGATTTTTCCCTGTTCTTTCGGCTTTACTGGCACCCGCCTCACGCAAACGCCTGGCCTTGGAAAATATGGGCAGCGCGCGCTAGCAGACGCCGCACGCCGACGGCTATGATGGAGACCCAACTAAAAATGTCACTCTACAACAGCCGAAATCAAGCTTAGAAGAACAGGAAAAAATGAGGAAGGCTCCCATGCGGGCACATTTGAAAGAAGTATTGGGCGTGCAGCTGCTACGATGGGCGATTATATGCGCTGCAAGCAGGCATCCGCAGCGGCCCGCGACCCATGCATCTAGCTTCATGAAAATATTAAGGGTCTGTGCTTGTGCTACTTCATTCCATCGGATACAGATGTTACTTCAGTACATTTTGAAAGTGAAAACTTCAGCGCTAATAGGACTGAATACGCGCACTGCGCCAGGGCTCGTCTCATCTCTTTGTCATTCGTCCTCGTTTGTGCTGAAGTTGTTACCTGCGAAGTTATGCAGCAACTAGGCCTATTAACGTGAGCGTTTGAACGGGTCGGTAATTCATCTAGAACATCATCTTGATGGCTTTCACCTTCCAGTCGTCTCAGGCAAATGCATAAGGGACCCTGAGCTTTTATTGTACTTCAGTACAGGCCATTTCATTGGGGCATCTTAGCACCTCCGTACGGTAAACGCCATAAGTGCGGCAATATATACCGCACGCAAATGTCAGTCGCTACTAACAAGTCCCGCAGGTGCGTTACATCTTCTTCAGGTGCTGTCGCCACTGCAGGCTCCACAGTGCCCCGCGCCGCAGGTAAAGTGGCACGGAATCTGCTCTCAACAAGTGCTGAGCGTAGTCGCAGCGGCCAAGCGGCACTACCACTACGCCCGATATGCCTGTGCTCGGCCGCGCCAGAGAACATCTGGCCGCCGCAACACGCGTGTCTCCGTTGCTAGGCGACGGCCACGCATGCGCAAAGGAAACCCATGTGGAACGTACTACGAAGAACCTCTCCCGAGGCTATGACTGGTCTGAGAGCAAAATGTTCTCCGCGCCCAGGCGTCTCTCTAATTGTAAACCATGTTGTAAACGTGGTGACGCGGAGTGGTTGAAGTCGTTCGGCAGAGGAAATTCTTCAGATTAGGGATGGTAAAATCGATGAACGATTAATCGATTAATCGATTAAAGGTCTATAATTAATCGATTAATAGTAATTGATTTCCTCCTTCCAATTAATCGAATTAATCGATTAAAACCATTCGATTAATCGATTACGGCACCCCCCACTCCCACACCCAACCTCGCCCCTTGGCCGGAGCGCATGACTGCGAGGCGCGCTATCCTGAGATGCAGATGCCGTGCACATAGCTTCTCTTTCACTGTAAAGAGTTATAAGGTGGGCTAGTTGGTGTTGATTTATCTTCAAAGGTGCGCTTAGTGAACACAAACGACACAAACGAAAAAGTACAGGGCATAAGGCAATAAACCAGTTGGTAGTTTGCGCTCGTTGCCTTATGTCCTGTACTTTTTCGTTTGTGTCGTTTGTGTTCACTAAGCGCACCTTTGAAGATGAATTCTCTTTCACTGCTTTCACTACAGCGCATATTTCTGCGCTAGCAGAACGAGCCCGAAGCTGGAGGCGGCCATACCCCATAAAGAAAGATATGAACTCGCCCTGATCTCCGTCGCGTACGGCGTCCAACTCCAAGCACTCCCCAATGCTTCAAGCCCCGGCAGGTGGCGGCTCCACCCCACCGAGGCAGAAATGAACTTGCCCGCTTCTCTCCGGCTCAAGTACAAGCCACAAAGTATGGTTGTTTCTTGCGCGAGGAAATAACGAGGAAAGGGGTCCAGGGGAGCGCAAACTTTTGACTGTTTATTCAAGAGACAGTGCAACCAAATATATAGGCCCAGACATGCGCAGCAAACTAGGCACACAGCGAGCGCATACCACCCTAATCACAACCTGTGATCTATGAACTTGCGCTCTGCCTGCGAAAGAGACAATGAAGTGTCACTGATACACATGGAACCTCGTGCTTTGATATGATATGCCTCCAACAACTCTCGAGCCGTGGTGTCCCCGCTTCTACCCAGAATCTGAATCTTATTCAAGCACGGTTCACACTTATGTGAACTGCAGTGGGTCGGCAAATGTGCCCTATCTTTACCTTTTAGTGAAAGCTCGTGTTCCCGCGCACGCTCAGTCTACTGCTGCGGCTGCCCAGTGATGTTCTGTGTAGGGAATTCTCCCTTGTTCAGGGAATTTTCGACCCTCATTTTAGACGAAAGGGAAAAAGGGAATCTTCGCAATATTGCAGAGAATTTTTCTCACAGTTCACAGTTCAGGCTGTACGCTCACAGTTCAGGCTGTACGCACGATTGATAAGGTGCGAGTGGCGCCGTGTTAAGGCAACGATCAGATGAAACCTGCGGAGTATACTGGCGCAGCTGCTGTTTATTCTAGCTGGGAGGCAGAAACTCATGTTACTCTATTTCCCGCAGTTGCCTGTACCGATGGTCTGTTTTGAGGCCAGTATGTTCCTGTGTAATCTCTGCATGGGTGGTCTCAAGGAAAAGATCGCGTCAGTCCGCAATTATAGTATTATGTAGGGCTTCCACAAATACCTAACCGACAAACCGAGAAAAGATGCCGTGCTTACGAGAGCGAGCGTCTTATTTAATTCCTCTTCCTCCTCGTCTTTTTTTTACCTTTCTTGGGATTTCTTCACCCTCCGCCACACTGCATGTTTCAGCTGCGACTTTCCAACCAGTGTGGTCCCCGAACGCGCCTCCGGTTTCGATGAGCTCGAGTAGGCAGGCTTCGAGAAAATACGACCTGCTGCCGAATAGTCCAGGGATGATGGCCACAGATGCTTGAATCCGCGACATCAACGAACGACGACGGGCCCCTTGTGTCCAGTGTGCGAAAGTGGGAATGTTCGCATACTGGACACAAGGGGCCTGTCGTCGGCACTTTCGAAAGTAGGATTTTTCGATCGCCACCTCGTCTGATAAAAAGATTTGGGTTCATATCGAACACAAACGTGCCTCTCAAACGAAGAGATATCGGTTTTAAAGCACCCATAAAAATGTCGATTAATCGATTAATCAATTAAAACATTCCACCGAAAGCAATTAATCGATTAAAGGCTAAATCGATTAACGATTGACGATTAATCGATTAAAAGTTTTAATCGACCATCCCTACTCTAGTGGCACGGAGGACTTGACTCTAACCTTCTCAGGAAAAAGTGCCATGACCGTATTTCTTTTTTTTTTTTGCCCGCCGCAAGCGTTTGTTCAGGAAAGTACACGCATCTGCTACTGCAAGCACGCCATATCAAAACAACAATCATATGATTCATAGTCCACAACGTAGAACATCGATAGCCTGCACGGCTTCATTCCGGAGTGCATATGGACCATTACGTATCTTTAACGTCACAGAATGAGACTTACCTCGTGGTATAAGAGATGGTTGTATAGGTGTTCTCTGGTATAGGCTCCCGAAGCATCGCTTAGTGGCGCTGCTGCTCTTGACAGGCAGCGCCATCTATGGCATAAAAATTGGCCGCGTATCTGCGTGCTCCGCTGCAAATGCCGTGTAAAGACGATAGAGGAGGCGCTGCGTTAGAGTTACTGTATATGCTACCTTTAGGTAGCAGAGTTGCGCATAGGTCCGGCTAGCAAGCACAGGTATGCGGTGAAGTCGCACTCAGTTTCTGCAGGCGGCATGCCTACGGTGTCGCCGATTAACCTGTCTGGCGTGTCGAAGACTGGCATAAACATTGGCTGTCAATGACTAGTGTTAATTCAGTTCGCTGCAGCGACGGCGTCCAGAAACACAAAAGTTGGCCCGAGTGTCAGCTTCTCCGCAATGCATGGTTCCTAGCGGCGTTTGGAAGACAGGTGCGCAACTCTGCTACCTAAAGGTAGCATATACAGTAATTCTACGCTGCGTGAGATATGGATGCCAGCTGGCAATACATCGGGAAACATGAGCTGGTGCAGAGGGTTTCCTTCCTCCGTGGCAGAGGGCGTTCGTCGGCGCGCATAGCATGGCATTTTCAGCGCAGCCGCAGCCGCAGCTTAAGAAACTAGGGTCTTTAGAATTATGTATCTATGTATTTTTTATTAAAGGGACACACCACCTAATACTTACCTAGTGATGTTGCGCCTCAGATATGCGTAATATTTACTTTTTGATCGACAACGTCCACAAGTATGAACAGCCGTACCAGTTCATGATGGGTGGGCGGTAAGCAAGTGGTCATTCTAAAAAGACAGGGCGTGCAAACACGCACACAAGAAAGAAGTCAGGACACCACAAACGCCGACTAACAACTCAATAGACGCACAACGGCGGAAAAGAAAGAAGGCACGAAAAATCTGCGCATGCCCATGCAACAGGCGAACCTATCAATCCGGCACGCGTGGTGGTCTACGTGGAAGATAACTGTTAAAGCATTTGATTTCATCTTTATGCAAGTTAATCGACGGTTGGCTCACGCATGCGCTACCACTATTCTCGATATGCCATGCTTCAATCATCAGGCGCGTTTCTTCATTTCTATGCCGGTACAACACTGCGCATTCATCGAATTTTGGCGTGCACTTCCATTCTCGACAATGTAAAGATACAGGGTGAGCCTCCTGTTAGCGATCTCTTATGTTCCAACAATCTCTGGTTAATGCATCGGCCCGTCTGTTCTACGTAGAAGCGGTCGCAAGCTGAAAGGGACCTTATACACCAGGGGCGTAGCCAAGGGGGGGGGGGGGTGGGGGGGTTCAAACCCCCCCGAAATTTTTCAATTTTGCTTGCGTATATAGGCACGCACACATACAAACGCACGCACGAACATACATAAAGTATGGTTGAACCCCCGCCGAAAAAAATTTCTGGCTACGCCCCTGTTATACACCACACTCGTACGGCAATCAATGAATTTGTTGGTGTGTTTTACGAAACAATTATCGGTCCGCTTCATATCTTTTACTCGCTCATTCTTCCTCTGCACAGCGGCACAAATCTTACCTAGCTTATTCGCAGCCGTGAAAACAACATTAACGCCGTATGTGCTTCCCACTTTCTTTAGCCTGTGAGATACGCAATGAATGTACGGTATACCTACGACACGTTTCTTCCTATCGCTTTCTGCAACCATGCCCGGACTTAACACAATAGACTTCTTTAAACGTTCAGCGACAGTGGCCACTGCATCACGAGGATACCCTACATCTAAAAGACGCGTAACCTGTGCGTTAAAGCTATCACTCATTTTGTGCTCACACGACTTGGTGAGGGCTGACTTGAGGCAAGACATGGCGATGCCGTTTTTTACAACCTTCGAGTGCTTCGACGAAAAATTTAGCAGCGGTTTCGAAGATCTAGGAGAATACTTCCAGCACACGTGGTTCTTCTTGAACGTTAAGGAAATGTCTACAAATTGTATTCTATTATTCTGAGGCACCTCGTTAGTAAAGCTCAGCCCTCCTCCATTTAATTCAAATTTTTCGCTCACTGAAGTTACCACCGTTTTAAAGTTCTCACCACTACAAAAAATCAAGTAATAGTCCACATAACGAAAAACCTTAGTAACCGAATTACCTAAGGCGCCTTCCAAAAGATTGTCAATCTTGCTAAGGTATAAATCATTAAAGGGGTGGTGCCACCAAATTGGTGGCTTGCGCATTCTTTGCTGTAAGCGTTTCCTATAGCTCCAGGAAGCATGACGCACGCACCAAGATTCATGTATTCTCGCTAAACAACTTAATATCGCCGTTTGATTTGGACAACTTTCGGTTTCGGTTCCTGGGCGCCGAGGTTGGGCAGTGACGTAGAAGTGTAGGAGGCGTGGTCACGTGACCACACAAGGCTGTGACGCACATAGCCAGGAAGCGATCGAAACTCGGGGAGTGATGGAGCAACCGATGCTTTGCCGGTACTACAGTGAACTAGAATGTATTCTAGTTCATTACAGCCGGTACGTACGTTGCGGAAGTGGCGGAGGTCCGGAGGTCACTCACGTTACTACAGCAGATTTGGTGTGACGTCACTACAACTTTCGTTGCCCATCCTACAGATCTACGTCACTGTTGGCGCGCTAGCGATGGGTTTCGATCGGGAGAATGAGCATTTAGGTACACTTTGGAAGTGAATTAAAATATATTCTAAACGTTTTCTGTGTCCGACCCTTCGTGTGGAATGTCCTTGCATACAGAGGAAACCCACAACAGGCTTGTTATAGCCTCGAAATTTGATGGCACCACCCCTTTAAGAACCGGAGCAACCTTAGAACCGTGTGTCCGTGTTGTCATGCCCTGTCTTTTTAGAATGAATACGTACCAACTAGCTCAGCTCTCTGTTATTCTAAGCAAGTGGTTCAACTTTGGCCAGGTGGCTGAATCAGGTGACAGACAGACTGACAGCAGATGATTTTTCAAGGGCTCGTTTATCTTTGTTAAACACAATATTAATGAGAACTAACAGACAATAATGCCAAGGAAAGTACAGGGGGTGTTAACTGTAGTATTTAGAATATAAATGTGAAGAAAGTAAAGTGGACGAAAAGATGACTTGCCGCCGGCAGGGACCGAACCTGCGACCTTCGAATAACGCGTCCGATGCTCTACCACTGAGCTACGGCGGCGGTCATCCTCCCGTCCACTTTCTGGGGTATATGTTGATTTAAACCTAGGAGTGTTAGTCAGCGCCAATCGCAGCCATGGCGGCGAGTGTGGAACACTCTTTTCTTGCCTGTTGGCGTCACGCAGCACGTGATCTTTTTTACGAGCTGGCAGCTGACCAATAATCCCTCGCATACTACCTGAAGGCATTAAGTCTGCCAGGACGAGACCCTCGCTATGAATGAAGGAAAGCAGATGATTTTTCAAGGGCTCGTTTATCTTTGTTAAACACAATATTAATGAGAACTAACAGACAATAATGCCAAGGAAAGTACAGGGGGTGTTAACTGTAGTATTTAGAATATAAATGTGAAGAAAGTTAGTTAGTTAGTTCTCATTAATATTGTGTTTAACAAAGATAAACGAGCCCTTGAAAAATCATCTGCTTTCCTTCATTCATAGCGAGGGTCTCGTCCTGGCAGACTTAATGCCTTCAGGTAGTATGCGAGGGATTATTGGTCAGCTGCCAGCTCGTAAAAAAGATCACGTGCTGCGTGACGCCAACAGGCAAGAAAAAAGATGACTTGCCGCCGGCAGGGACCGAACCTGCGACCTTCGAATAACGCGTCCGATGCTCTACCACTGAGCTATGGCGGCGGTCATCCTCCCGTCCATTTTGTGGGTATACATGTTGATTTAAACCTAGGAGTGTTAGTGAGCGCCAATCGCAGCCTTGGTGGCGAGTGTGGAACACTAATTCTTTTCTGCCTGTTGGCGTCACGTAGCACGTGATCTTTTTACGAGCCTATACTTTCCGTGGCATTATTGTCTGTTAGTTATCATTAATATTGTGTCTAACAAAGAAAAATGAGCCCTTAAAAGTCATCTTCTTTCCTTCATTCACAGCGAGGGTCTCGTTCTGGCAGACTTGATGCCGCCATGGCTGCGATTGGCGCTGACTAACACTCCTAGGTTTAAATCAACATATATACCCCAGAAAGTGGACGGGAGGATGACCGCCGCCGTAGCTCAGTGGTAGAGCATCGGACGCGTTATTCGAAGGTCGCAGGTTCGGTCCCTGCCGGCGGCAAGTCATCTTTTCGTCCACTTTACTTTCTTCACATTTATATTCTAAATACTACAGTTAACACCCCCTGTACTTTCCTTGGCATTATTATCTGTTAGTTCTCATTAAGACAGACAGACAGACAGACCAAAATTTCTGCGTTTAAGTTCCCCAAGAAAGACTATCCGCCTCGTGCATCGGTATGGTGGCGCCACCGCTCGGCTAAGGCGGGTGTGCCCTCTCCCAACCCCCCACAGGATCCCATGCATTTTGAATCAAGTTTGCGATTTCGTTGCGCAAAAACAAACTAGCGCCATCTCTCGACAATACGCCACACCGATGACGCAACACGTCCTCTTGCTTCCACCGACTGGCCATGCTCCAAGCTAACTCCTCTCTCCACTTTCTTTTATTTCTTTCGGTGGCTGTGAGAGCGCGCGCTGTGCACTGTGCTGTAGTGGCTGTAGCGCATCCGACAAGACCGGCTGGGCTCGTGGCTTTCGTCGCGTCTTCCTTGAACGTTGCAACGTTAATATTGTGTTAAGGCGGTGGCCACACGTCGGACGATGAGCCCTGATGGCAGGGTTCTATTTGGTGTCGCAAAAGTCTGTTGCCAGCTTCGTAAGAAGCGCAAAACCACTCACACGGACAGCTAGAAAGAAAGACACTACACAAGCGCTTGACTGCAACTAAGCGTTTATTCGGAAGCGCGACAATAAAAAGGAAAGAAAGAAGACAAACAAAACAAAAGCCCACGTGTCATATCGGTTATTACTCATCCATTATTGTCCAACACACCATCCAAAAAACGAAGTTCCTTCTGCGTAAGCGCGATAGACGGTGCACTGACACAATCAATATCATCCCGTTTCATTTCTGCAGCTTCAACTATTAATCTCGTTAACATATCTCTGTTGCGATACAAAATGCAGGTGTTATCAAAGTATGGCACACAGCCACAATCCTTGCAGTGGATAGCCAGGTGGCCATCCACGCCTTTCTGCACCTTATTATCATGTTCTTTTACTCGCTCATTTATACATCTTTCAGTTTGTCCTACGTATGCGCGGCCACACGACATGGGTATCCTATACACAACAGTCTGTGCGCACTGAACATAGTCATTGTGATGGTTAATTTTACAACACTTTTTTTCTTTCTGAACAGGGCAAGTTTCACTACACAGTTTAGACAACTTCTCTGGTGCAGACATAGCCACTCTTACGCCAGCCTTATTTCCCCCGAGAACCGTTTCGAACCATGACTCCATTTCCATGAATCCATTTCGAACCGAGACTTACCGCGCCTAAGCTCTTGTCCCTCGTCAGAAAAGTTGCGGGCCTTGCTCCGGACAGT